>NW_024080698.1:4293396-4333591 GCF_003009895.1 Hyaena hyaena
CCTCATCAGGGAAATACAAATCAAAACCACACTGAGATATCACCTCATGCCAGTCAGAGTGGCTAAAATGAGCAATTCAGAGGACTCTAGATGCTGGCGAGGACATGGAGAAACGGGCACCCTCCTACACTGTTGGTGGGAATGTAAACTGGTGCAGCCCCTCTGGAAAGCAGTGTGGAGATTCCTCAAAAAATTAACAATAAAACTCCCGTATGACCCAGGAATAGCACTGCTAGGAATTTACCCAAGGGATACAGGAGTGCTGATGCATAGGGGCACATGTACCCCAATGTTCATAGCAGCACTCTCAACAATAGCCAAATCATGGAAAAAGCCTTAGCTGACGAATGGATCAAGAAGACGTGGTTCATCTATACAATAGAATACTACATGGCAATGAGAAAGAATGAAATCTGGCCATGTGTAGCAACATGGATGGAACTTGAGGGTGTTATGCTGAGCGAAATAAGTCGGGCAGAGAAGGACAGATACCATATGTTTGCACATATAGGAAGATTAGGAGGAACTTAACAGAGGACCATGGGGGGAAGATGGGGAAAATAGTTGGTGAGAGATAGGGAGGCAAACCATGAGAGACCCTTGAATGCCAGGAACAAACTGAGAGCTGATGGGAGTGGTTAGGGAGGGGAAGGGGTGTAATGGGCCTGGAGGAGGGTACTTGTAAGGATTAAGCCTCTTGAATTAGAAATTAAAGTTAACTTTGTTAATCTGTTATAGAGTACCTTAAAAAAAAAAAAAGGAACACTAAACTATAGAAAACATCATACCTAATGGTGAAATGTTGAAACCCTTTCCCTCTTTAGTGTTAAAGAAGACAAGAGTGCCATTATCATCACTTATAATCAGCATCAAATGGGTGATCCTAGCCAGTGTACTAAATCAAGAAAAAATTAAAAGTATAAGAATTGTTGACAAAATAAAAATATTATTTTCTATGGATGATATGATTAAATATGTAGTAAATCCAAAAGAATTTGTCACTAAATTACCAGAATGAGTCAGTGAATTTTAGCAAGGTTGCTGGTTAGAGTACAAGGTCAAAATATAAAAAACAAATTTTATACATCAGCAAGAATCAAAAAATAAAAAATTTTAAAAGATATGTACTCATTTACAAAAGCACCAAAAAATTCATAGTGATGAATATTTTAAAATTTGTGGATCAACCTCTTAATGCAAAAAACTATGAATATTACTGAGAAAAATCAAATAAATAGAAGAATATATATTCGTGAACTAGAAGACTCAATATTATAAAATTGCCAATTCTCTCCAAATGCATTCATGGATTTCACTCCATACATTTAAAATCCTCACAGGTTTTAAGTGGAATTTCAATAAATGATCTTTAAAGTATATGATAATGCAAAAACAAAAATAGCTAAGATACTTTTGAAGAACAATAACATGAAGGAATCTACTCTAGTGGATAGCAAAACTTCATTGTAAAGCTACAGTATTTAAAACAATGAGGTAATTTGTCAGATAGAAAAATAGACCAGTCAAATAGTATAGAGCCCCAAAACAAAGCCACATATATTTGGACAGCTGATAGGACAAGCAATGATGCATACCAATGGGGAAAAGACAGTCTTTTCAATAAATGGTGTGGAATTAGTTGGAAGCCTAAATGTAATTTTTAAAAATCTCAGTGCCTACCTCAATTGTACACAAAAATCAATTCCAGATGTACAATAGTTGCAAAATTGACATGAAAATCAGAAAAGTTTATAGAAGAGAACATGAGACATCATTATGATATTAAGGTATGGAAAAACTTCTTAAACAGCACAGAAGAAAATGCATATTCATCAAGGAAATTATTGATAAATTAGACATTAATAAAGTTAAGAATTTATTTATTAAAAGACACCATTAAATGAGTGAAAAAGCAAGCCTCAGTGGAAGGTACTGGGCTTGTATATAGAAGATATAAAGAACTATAAATTAGTAAGACAGAAAACCCAACAGAAAATTAGGTGAAAGACATGAATAGAAACTTCACAAATACTATACAAATTAGGAAATAAGCATCTGAAAAGGTGTTCAATCACATTAAGACATTAAGAGAATGCAAATTATAGCCACAGTGAAACACCATTTTACACCCACCACCATGCCAAAAATAAAAAGAAAGACCATACCAAACTTGTGGGGCATTGTGAACTCCCTTAGACTCCCATTGTGCTGGTGGGTGTGTAAATTAATGCAAGTACTTTGGAAACAGTTTGGTATTATTTATTAATGTGAACATATGTACACTCTTCAACACAGTAATTCCACTTCTAGATATATTGTGTGCACAAAGAGACATGCACACAAATGTTTATAGCAGCATCATTCTTAAGAATCCAAATTAGTCAGCTCCCAAAAGCCCACTACCAGAAGAAAGAATAACTTGTGTCATATTTGTACAATAAAGTCATGAAAATGAACAAAATGAAACTACAGCTAGAGGAGTAAATTTCAAAAGCAAAATATTAAATAAAAAAATAAAAGAAGGATACATACACTATGATTCCATTTACAAGTCTCCCGATAGGCAAAATTAATTTATAAGAAAATAAACTGTAAGAAAATTAAATAACCATGGGAAGGAGCCAAGATGGCAGAACAGCGTGGAAGGTTTTTTTGTGTCTCTTGTCCCTGAAATGCCATCAGATGAACACAAAACCTGCACACCCAGAAAACTGATTTGGGGAGTAACACAACAATCTGCACATCCTGAACCACAGAACTCAAAAGGTATGTGACATGGAGAGGTGAACTGGGGGAGAAAGAAGCTGAGGCAGTCAGGGAGCTGTTTTTGCTTGTGGAGAGAGGATGAGGACGGGGGTGGGGGAGAGTAGGAGAAAAGCAACCCCCCCCAAAGCAACTGGAGAGTAAGAGGAAGAGTGGGAAACAGCCGCTGAACAAAAAGGGATTGAATAAAAAAGGGAGAAAGGAGAGAGTTTAAATTCCATTAAGACTCTATAAACAGGGGGAGCACAGAATCTGAAACTCCACAGCTTGATAGCTGCTCTGGTGGGAAGGGTGAATCCCTGGGAGCAGAGAACGAGGTCCAAGGGATCTGAGGGCCACACAGGGAGAGGCCGTTTCCCAGCTGAGAGGATATTTGGTAGAGGCTGTGTGACCTCCCCACAGGAAAATGTCCCGGCGGACCCTGGAGAATGGCCACATTTACTGGTGTTGGAGCAAAGATGTTAAGGATCATGCCTGGAGCCAGATGTGTGTTGTGATTTGCCATAATCCCTGAAACACGGCTGCTACAGAACTTTTTCGGGGGAGGACTGGTGCCTGGCCATAGTCTATGGGTATTGGCAGTGGCATGGTTTCATGAACGTTACTGGGGGTGGGCCAGCACCAAGCAATTGCTCAGCAAGACCCTCCCCCAGTGGGCCAAAACAGGTCAAAGCCATAGTCCCTCAAAGTGAGGGGTTGGGAAACACAGCCCCACCTGAGATAAAACTCAGGAGGGAGGTGCAACCTGGCATCCTGACAGCTTGGTCGTGGACAGGGTGGAATCTGGGAGTGAATGGAAGCTGGAGACAAAGGAGGGGTGCTAGATTGCCAGTTGAGGAGAGCACAGAGCCATTTTCACCCGCTTGCACGTACACGCCTACACGCATCACAACAAACCACCCCACTATGTTAAGCAGCGTCATCTAGTGGATAACAGAGTCATTACATTAAGCTCTGCCCAACTGGGCCAACCATGCTCTTGAGAAACACCACAAGACTCTCCACATGCTTAGTTTACAGACTACAAAGTGCTTCACAGTTTGACTTCTAAGGAAATCCGGATGTAATTTCAATTATATCTCATTCTGTTCACTGGTCCATTTATTCTATTTTTTCTTTTTATTTTCTTTTCTTATTCTTGAATACAGAAAGTGAAAAAATATTTTTATGTTCTACTTTTATTATAAACATTTTCTTTAATTTTTTCCTACTATACTTTTTACTTTTTGTGAATTTTTTAAAATTTGATTTTACTTCAATCATTTCATATTATTCTATGTTATTGTATTCATTTTTTCAAAATTTCAAACATTTTCCCTTTTTGCCCCCATTTTTTCTTTTCTTATCTTTCCCTTTTTTCTCTAATGTATCTAGTTTCTTGCAACAACCTTTTTTCTCTAATATATCTAGTTTCTTTCAACAACCAGACCAAAGCACACTTAGGATCTAGCATCCTTTATTTGATTTTTCTGTGTTGTTTTAATTTTAATATTAATTTTTTTATTTTATTAATTCCTTTTCTTCCTTCAAAATGACAAATCAAAAAAATTTACCCCAAAAGAAAGAATAGGAAGAAATGACAGCCAGGGACTTAATCAACACAGATATAAGCAAGATGTCCAGGACAGAATTTAGAATCATGATAATAAGAATACCAGCTGGGGTTGAAAATAGATTAGAATCCCTTCCTGCAGAGATAAAAGAAGTAAAAATCAGGATGAAATTAAAAAATGCTATAACTGAGCTGCAATTTCGAATGGATTCCAGAGCATCAAGGATGGATGAAGCAGAGCAGTGAATCAGTGATATAGAGGACAAACTTATGGAGGATAATAAAGCAGAGGAAAAAGAGGGAGACTAAGGCAAAAGGGCAAGATATATGAATTAAAGAACTCAGCAATTCATTAAAAAGGAACAACATCAGAATCATAGGGGTCCCAGAAGATGATAGAGAAAAAGGGGTAGAACATTTATGTGAGGAAATCATACCAGAAAACACTCCTAACCTGGGGAAAGGCACAGACATCAAAATCCAGGAAGCACAGAGAACTCCCATTAGATTCAACAAAAACTGACCATCAACAAGGCATATCATAGTCAAAATCACAAAATATTCAAGCAAGGAAAGAATCATGAAGGCAGCAAGGAAAAATAATCCTTAATCTACAAAGAAAGACAGACCAGGTTTGCAGCAGATCTATCCACAGAAACTTGGCAAGCCAGAAAGGAGTGGCAGGATATAGTCAATGTGCTGAATTGGAAAAATATGCAGCCAAGAATTCTTTATCCAGCAGGCTGTCATTCAAAATAGAAGGAAAGAGGGGCATCTGGGTGGCTTAGTCAGTTAAGTGTCTGACTTTGGCTCAGGTCATGATCTCATAGTTCATGGGTTCGAGCCCCACGTTGGGCTCTGTGCTGACAGCCAGCTCAGAGCCTGGAGCCTGTTTCAGGTTCTGTGTCTACCTCTCTCTCTGACCCTCCCCTGCTCACACACACACACTCTCTCTCTCTTTCTCTCTCAGAAATAAATAAAACATTTTTAAAATTTTTTAAAAATTAGAAGGAAAGATAAAAAGTTTCCCAGAGAAACAAAAATTAAAGGAGATCATAACCACTAAACCAGCTCTGCAGGAAACTTTAAGGGGGACTCCCTGAGGGCAGAAAAGAAAAGAAAACAAAAACAAAAAACAACAAAGACTGGAAAGGACCAGAGAACACCACCAGAAACTCCAACTCTACAGGCAACATAATGGCAATAAATTCATATATTTCAGTACTCACTGTAAATGTCAGTGGACTCAATGCTCTAATCAAAAGACATAGGGTAACAGAACGGATAAGAAAACAAGATCCATCTATATGCTGTTTACAAGAGATTCATTTTAGACCTAAAGACACATTCAGATTGAAAGTAAGGGGATGGAGAACCATCTATCATGCTAATGGTCAACAAAAGAAAGCTAGAGTGGCCATACTGATATCAGACAATCTAGATTTTAAAATAAAGATTGTAACAAGAGATGAAGAAGAGCATTATATCATAATTAAGGGGTCTATCCACCAAGATCTAACAATTATAAACATTTATGCTCCAAATGTGAGAGCACCCAAATATATAAATCAATTAATCACAAATATAAAAAGTTATTGATAATAATACCATAATAGTAAGGGACTTCAACACCTCACTTACAGCAATGGACAGATCATCTAAACAGAAAATCAACAAGGAAATAATGGTTTTGAATGACACACTGGACCAGATGGACTTAACATATATTCAGAACATTTCATCCTTAATCAGTGGAATACATATTTTTCTCAAGTGCACATGGAATATTCTCCAGAATAGATCACATACTGGGACAAAAATCAACCCTCAACAAGTACAAAAAGATCGAGATCATACTGTGCATATTTTGAGATCACAACGCTATGAAACTCGAAATCAATCACAAGAAAAAATTTGGGAAGATAACAAATACTTTGAGACTAAAGAACATCCTACTAAAGAATAAATAGGCTAGTCAAAAAGTTGAAGAGGAAATTAAAAAGTACATGGAAGCCAATGAAAATGATAACACCACAGCCCAAAACCTCTGGGACACCACAAAGGTGGTCATAAGAGGGAAGTATATAGCAACCCAGGCCTTTCTAAAGAAGGGAGAAAGGTCTCAGATATACAACCTAACCTTAAACCTTAAAGAGCTGGAAAAAGAACAGTAAATAAAACCCAAAAATATCAGAATATAGGAAATAATAAAGATTAGAGCAGAAATCAATGCTATCAAAACAAAACAAACAAAAAACCCCCCAGTAGAACAGATCAATGAAACCAGGAGCTGGTTCTTTGAAAGAATTAACAATATTGATAAACCACTAGTCAGTTTGATCAAAAAGAAAAAGGATCCAAATAAATAAAATCAAGAGTGAAAGAGGAGAGATCACAACCAATACAGCAGCAAAACAAACAATAATAAGGGAATATTATGAGTAATTATATGCCAATAAAATAGGCAATCTGGAAGAAATGGACAAATTCATAGAAACACATAAACTACCAAAACTGAAACAGGAAGAAGTAGAAAATTTGAACAGACCCATAACGAGTAAATAAATCACATTAGTAATCAAAAATCTCCCAAAAAACAAGAGTTCAGGGCTGGATGGCTTTCCAGGGGAATTCTACCAAACATTTAAAGAAGAGTTAATACCTATTCTTTTGAAATTGCTCCAAAAAATAGAAATGGAAGGAAAACTTCTAAACTCACTCTATGAAGCCCGCATAACTTTGATTCTAAAACCAGACAAACATCCCCACTAAAAAGGAGAACTACAGATCAATTTCCCTGATGAACATGGATGCAAAAATCCTCAACAAGATACTAGCCAACCAGATCCAACAATACATAAAAAGAATTATTCACCATGACCAAGTGGGATTTATACCTGGCATGCAGGGCTGGTTCAATATCCCCAAAACACTCAATATGATACATCACATCAATAAAAGAAAGGGCACAAACCACGTGATCCTCTCAATAGTTGCAGAGAAAGCATTTGACAAAGTACAGCATCCTTTCTTGATAAAAGCCCTCAAGAAAGTAGGGACAGAAGGATCATACCTCAAGATAAAAGTCATATATGAAAGACCCACCACTAATATCCTCAGTGAGGAAAAACTGAGACCTTTCCTTCTAAGGTCAGGAACATGACAGGAATGTCCACTCTTGCCACTATTATTCAACATAGTACTGGAAGTCTTAGCTTCAGCAATCAGACAACACAAAGGAATACAACACATCCAAATCAGCCAGGAGGAAGGCTGACTTTCACTTTTCACAGATGACATGATACTCTATGTGGAAAATCCAAAAGATTCCACCAAAAAACTGCTAGAACTGATCCATGAATTCAGCAAAGTCGCAGGATTTAAAATCAATGCACAGAAATCGGTTGCATTCCTATACACCAATAATGAAGCAACAGAAAGAGAGGTCAAGGAATCGATCCGATTTACAACTGCACCAAAAACCATAAAATACATAGGAATAAAACTAACCAAAGAGGTGAATAATCTATACATTGAAAACGACCAAAAGTTTATGAAAGAAAGAAGACACACATACAAAAGGAAAAATATTCCATGCTCCTGGATTGGAAAAACAAATATTATTAAAATGTTGATACTACCCAAAACAATCTACATATGCAATGCAATCCCTATCAAAATAACACCAAAATAACACCAGCATTCTTCAGAGAGCTAGAACAAACAATCCTAAAATTTGTATGGAACCTCAAAAGACCCCGAATAGCCAAAGCAATCTTGGGAAAGAAAATCAAAGCTGGACGCATCACAATCCCAGGCTTCAAGATATATTACAAACCTGTAATCAACAAGACAGCATGGTACTGGCACAAAAACAGACACTCAGATCAATGGAACAGAATAGAGAACCCAGAAATGAACCCACAAATGTATGGCCAACTATTCTTTAACAAAGCAGGAAAGAATATCCAATGGAATAAAGACAGTCTCTTCAGCAAGGGGTGCTGGGAAAACTGGACAGCAACATGCAGAAAAGTGAACCTGGACCACTTTCTTACACCATACACAAAAATGAACTCAAAATGGATGAAAGACCTAATTGTAAGCTAGGAAGCCATCAAAATCTTAGAGGCTCAGCTGGCTAAGCGTCCGACTTCGGCTCAGGTCATGATCTCATGGTTCTGGGTTCGAGTCCCGTGTTGGGCTCTGTGCTGACAGCTCAGAGCCTGGAGCCTGCTTCTAATTCTGTGTCTCCCCCTCTCTTTGACCCTCCCCTGCTCATGCTGTCTCTATCTCTCTCTCAAAAATAAATAAAACATTAAAAAAATTTTTTTAAAAACCTATAAAGACCTTATCAAACTTAACACCCAAAAAACAAATAATCCAATGAAGAATGGGCAAAAGACATGAACAGACTCTTCTCCAAAGAAGACATCCAGATGGCTAACAGACACATGAAAAATGCTCAACATAACTCATCAGCAGGGAAATACAAATGAAAACCACAATGAGATACCACCTCACACCTGTCAGCATGGCAACATTAACAACTCAGGCAACAACAGATGTTGGTGAGAATGTGGAGAAAGAGGATCTCTTTTGCACTGCTGCTGGGAATGCAAACTGGTGCAGTCGCTCTGGAAAAACAGTTTGGAGGTTCCTCAAAAAATTAAAAATGGAATTCCTCTATCACCCAGCAACTGCACTACTAGGTATTAACCCACAGGATACAGGTGTGCTGTTTCAAAGGGACACATGCACCCCACAGTTTACAGCAGCACTATCAACACTAGCCCAAATAAGGAAAGAGTCTAAACGTCAATCAACAGATGAATGGATAAAGAAGATGTGATATATATATATATACAATGGAGTATTATTCAGCAATCGAAAAGAATAAAATTTTGCCATTTGCAACAATGTGGATGGAACTAGAGGGTATTACGCTAAGTGAAATTAGTCAGGAAAGACAAATATCATATGACTTCATTCATATGAGGAATTTAAAATACAAAACAGATGAACATAATAGAAGGGAAACAGAGAGGGGGACAAAACATGACACTTTTAAATATAGAGAACAAACAGAGAGTTGCTAGAGGGGTTGTGGGAGGGAGGATGGGCTAAAGGGGTAAGGGGAATTAAGGAATCTACTCCTGAAATCATTGTTGCACTATATGCTAACTAACTTGAAATACATTTAAAAATAAATAAATAAAATAAATTTAAAAAGAAAAAAAGTGTTGAGGGGGCAAAGACTACAAATTATGCCATATAAAAATAAACCATAGCTATGTTTTGGATTGGAAGAGGGAGGAGGAAGAGGAAGAGAAAATAAAATAATCAGAACACCAGTTATTTGGGGAGACAGGAATAGTGATCAAGATGGGATGCTAAGATAAGTGATGAGATACTTGATGTGCTCCTTAACTTCACCCAGTGGTTCTATAGGTATTTGTGATTATTTAGTTCACTAAACATTTGTATTGTGTACTTTTCTGTATGGTTATAATACTTAACAATAAAAAGTACATTCTATGAAGTATTGCTAAGTACTATTATTTATTCATGACTTTTTCTAGCCTTTCTCAAAGTATCTGGCATATCAGATGTCAGGTCTGTGATCCTATGAGATCATGGTCACAGAGACATTGTTTGCTAGAGAAACTCCTACTTCCCATTGTAGGATTCAGAGATGTCTGTTTTATTTTGCCCCAGATAGCTTTAAAACAATGAGCATTAATACACAAGAAGAATAGCACAAAGAAGCACCCAGAGGGACAATAGTCTGCCCTGTTTGGTTTTGATGATCTCTAGAAACTCCTCAAATAAATTATTTCTATTCATTCTGTCTCATCAAGAACTATCCTATATAAATCTGCCATTTATTGCTATAAAGGGAGATACTAGTCTATTATTTCATATATGAATTACCCACTTACCCCAGTGAAGATGTTTGTTTCAAAACCTTTGATGGTTAATCTACTGCTAGATGGTAGCTTGTTGAAAATCTGAAATCATTTATCTTTTGATCTACTTGCTAAAAATTCTTGTCTCTGAACAACTCAAATTTCATAAATAACTGAGGTTTGTAGATAAGCAGAGGGACCTGAAAGATGTCACACGGGGGCGGCATTAGTAGATCAGTTACAGCATTAGCTATAATTCAATCAAAGTACAGAATTGAAAGAAAAACTCTTCCCTTTTTTCTAGAGCAAGTGTAAAATTCTGATCACAAATACAGTTTATAACTTTTAACACATAGAAAAATTTTGCAATAGGGAATTGAAAGTTCTGGGTTTATGTGGATATATTATATATACATACACATTTACGTGGGTTTATACATAAGCCTAGAACTTTGACTCACTTATTATAAAAAGCTTTTACCAGTCTGTGTAGTTGTTACTAGGTGGCTTTTTTTTTTTTAAAGGTATTAAATATGGCTTTCCTCTAATAGAGGTAACCAGACCTCACATCAATGCCTACAAAATCCAGAATTAACTGTCCTCTTCCAAATAGAAGTCCTGAAAACATTCACATTTTTTCATCATGTGTTAACTTCATTACCGAATTTTACAACTCTAGACTGCTGAGGAAGTTTTCTTGAATTGTTTCCTGCTTGTGATTACCTTCTTCAGATTTTCCTTTCACTCACTTTCGCAAAGACCTGCTGTCTGCTTTTTTCTGAAGAAAAAATTTTAGAAATCATTACATAGACTTATTAAAGCTCTGTTTTGTTTAGTTAGAAATGTTTAGAAGGTGGAGATAAGTGGCCATGTTTCAAAAATGTAAATGCAGTTGAAGAGAATCCCTTAGTAGAGCAGAGTCTATATTGCCAATGGATAGGCATGTACTTTACCAGCCATTTGGCAGATGTATGGGTAACATGTTTGCTTAACGATAACCCACAACCCTCGGACCAACTATGGGAAACACGTTAAGACCAGATACACTGGAGTTTCAGTGAGTTTCTTGGGTTACGGAAAAGTATTGAGAGAAACCCTTTCCCTAATAAATGTAAAAAAATAGGTTTCACTCATGTGTTATCTCAACAAATATTTATTGCACATCTATTATATGAAAGTCATTGGTGCATATGGCTAAATTGGTGAAAAATGTTGCAATAGTCAAATGAAGGAAAAGCAGGAAGAGCTATACAGAATTAATACAAAATCAAGCTTATACTTAAATACAGATAACATTTTCCTTTGCAATATATACAAATATCAAATCATAATGTATTCCTGAAAATAACATAATGTCATGCCAATTATACCTGTAAAAAAACCGTTTTTGTTTGAAAATAGACAGAAACAAGATAACCATGAGATATGTTCTTGATTCTCTCCATTACTGTCATCAGAAGTAAACCAAACCATAGGCCTATTTGTCCAGAGGTCATTATCTTGTAGTATAGATAGGCACAGATTAAGTTAATCAGCTGCCCTTGCGCTTGGCTTACTTCAAATTACCCTGACTTTGATGGAAATCATTAAAGAAACTCATACTTTAATAACAATTCCTGAGATTCCATGGTCTTTTAAGAAAATTTTTGAGAGAAAGAGACAGAGTATGAGTGGGGAAGGGGCAAAGAGAGACAGAGACACAGAATCCAAAGCAAGATCCAGGCTCTAAGCTGTCAGCACAGAGCCCGATGCAGGGTCCAAACCCATAAGCTGTGAGATCATGACATGATCCAAAGTCAGACACCCAACTGACTGAGCCACTCAGGAGTCCTAGAAGACATTTCTAACACATTGAAGAGTTGGAAGACTTCTATTTCAGAATACTGCAAAATAGCATCTCTATTATATCAGATACTATAGCCTAAGAGATGGTGCAAATGCATTAATTACTATAATGCATGTATTATACTGAGATAAAACTGGTGTAAGCAGAAGATGGATTTTTTCCTTAAATCATGAAAACAGGATGTCATATTTGTCATATCTAAATAGATATCAGCTCAGTGTTACCATACACATAATTAACATTACCTCAAAAAGTGAACTAAACATAAAATAATAGTTCTTCATTTCCTGAGGGACAAAAATAAGGTATTTATAAATTTTATCTTTTCTTATTTATGAAATTTGGTATTCATTTTACTAAATGTGTAGATATAAGATGTTAAATTTCCCCTAAGTATAGCAACAAAAATTTAAAACACAAAAAGCTTTTGCATAGCAAAGGAAACCTTCAACAGAATGAAAAGGCAACCTACCAAATGTTAGAAACTATTTGCAAATCATATGTGATAAGGGGTTGGTAAGCAAAATATGTAAAGAATTCATACAAATTAATAGCCAAAAATCCCAAACAATCCAATTAAAAAATGGGCAGAGGATCTGAATAGATATTTTTCCAAAGAAAGCATATACGTGGCCAACAGCTACATAAAAAGGTGCTCAACATCACTAATCATGAGGGAATTGCAAATCAAAACCAAAACAAGATATCTGCCCACTTCAACTGAAAGTAATAAAGATGTATTCTCTAACCACATTCCAAAGAAATTCCAAACTATTATCCATGAATTTGGGTATGCAATCTGAAGGCCAAGAAGAAAAAAATGAACAGAGCCTCAGAGAAATGTAAGACATGATTAAACTCCTCAATATACATGTACTGGGAATACAGAGAACAGGAGAGAAAGAAGAAAGGAGAACTATATCTCCAGAAATGGCTGAAAAGTCACAAATTTGATACCTGCACATCTAATAAGCACAATAAACTGCAAATAGGATAAACACAAAAATATCAGTACCCAGACACATCATACTCAAGTTGTTGAAACTAAAAAAACAAAAAATTTGAAAGCAGCAAGATAAAAACCACTCAGTACATTCCCTAAATAAGATTAGCAGCTGACTTCTCAACCATTCCAAAAGACTAAGAGAATTCCAAAATACCAACAGATGATTTATCATGAGAAACAATACAGGCCGGAAAGCAATAGGATGACATATGCAAAAGTCTAGGCAAAATAACTTGTCATTCAAGATTTCTATATCCTGCAAATTATCTCTCAGAAATGAAAGTGAAATAAAGACATTCCATTAACCCCAGAATATAGCAAGTGTTGGTAAGGACATAAAGAAATTGGAAACGTTTGCTTTTGGTGGGAATGTAAGAGGGTTTAGCAGCTAGAGAAAACAGTATGGCAGCTCCTCAATAAACTGAAAGTAGAATATCATATGATCTAGTAATTCCACTTTAATGTATGTTCCCAAAAGACTTGGATGTAGGGTCTCAAAGAGATATTTGTACACATATGTTCATAGCAGCATTATTTCCAACAGCCAAAAGACAGAAGCAATCCAAATGCCCATGAATGGATAAACAAAATTTGATACATACATACAATAGACTATTATCCAACCTTAAAAAGAAGAAAATGCTTACTCAGGCTACAACATAGATGGATCTTCAAGACACTGTACTAAGAAAATAAGCCAGGTACAAACGGACAAATATTGTGTAATTCTGCTTATATAAAGTATCTGGAGTAATCAAATTCAGAGAGACAAAAAGTATAATGGTAGTCATCAAGGGCTGGAGGAAGGTGGGAATGAGGAATTATTGTTTAATGTGCACAGAGCTTCAGTTTTGCAAAATGAAGAGTTCTGAAGATGATAGTGATGGCTGCACAACAATATGAAAGTATTTAATATCACTGAACTGTACATTCAAAATGGTTGATAGTAAATTTTGGTATGTATACTTTATCACAACCTTAAAAATAAATAATTTTTATGAACAATTAGATAAAACACTATGTATATAATTATACTAACGGGCCTATATAGATATGTAATTCCTTTGACAGTAACATCATAAGGGGGATTTGTGGTAACAGAACTATATACTGGTATAAGGAAATAACACCAGTTGGTAATTTGAATTCATAGGAAGAAATTAAGAAACTAGAAATGGCAAATAAGAAGGTGAATATATTTTTTAACTCTATGTACTTATTCTCTCCTTTCTTCTCTGAGCTTCTTTAAAAATATAAAGTTATAAGAAGTGACTATAACAATGTACTGTTACATTTTATAAAGAACTAAAATCTGTATCTTATACTTATTTAAACACACACATACAAAAAGGGAGAGAATAGAGCTAGATAGGAGTAACACTTCCATATATCATTGTAATTATGTTAATAAAAATATGAAGTAGTTGCTAATAAGTTAAGATCTACATTATAATGCATAGAATAATCACTAAGGAAATAACTCAAAAATATGCTTAAAATGTCACTATCTCAATTAAAATATTATACTAGAAAATATTCACTTAGTGCAAAAGAAGACACTAAAATGGCAACATGAAAAGAAGACATGAGATATATAGAAAACAAAATGTTATGCAGTAGAAGTAAATCTAACCATACCAATAATAACATTAAATGTGAATGTTAAACAATCCAATCAAAAGGCAGTGATAGAGAGGGAGGGGGCAAGATGGCGGAGAAGTGGGGAGCTCCGTACATTGCACTCACCCCCATATCGCACACGGAAAAGATCTGAAGCCATAGGAAACGTTACAGAATCCAAGAGATTGGGAGAAAAAGGACGCAGAATCCACTGAGAAAGCCTTCTAATGTGAGTGCGAACCTGGGAAGATAAAATCAGGCCGGGATCAGAGACTCAGAGGGACAGGGGCGATCCCTCTCTGCGGGGAGTGAGAGGGGAAAGAGAGAGGCCGAAACTACTCAAGACATGGTCCCTGTCGCTGGAGAACAGAAAAACCTCCACTCGGGGCACAGAAGGACCGTGTGCGCCAAATCCCTGCGCACCAAATCCCCGCGCGCCAAATCATCCTGGGGGGCTACCCGCCAACCACTCCTTTGTGCTCCTGGCTGGGCTAGACCCCTAGAGGGGAGGCGAAGGTCTTAAAACTGGGAGATTGGCCCGCGAGTTCATGTTTCAGGTGAGGAGACACAGAGGGACCCGGTTTCCCCCTCTCCAGTGGACCTGAGTCATCCCCCCCAGACAAACCCCCGTCCTTGCTTGACAACCCGACCTGGAGGAGAAGGGAGCAGTGATTCTGGCTCAATCCCCAGGGCTAGGCAAGAGGCTTGGAATTGCCCTGAGGGGATCACCTGCGAGGTTGTGTCAACGGGAATGGCAATTTCAGTGGGGTACATGGACTGGGATTTGGAAACTAAGCCTGGCGTGGGTTAAATAGCAGGATCCACTTTGGCTGCACCCCTGACATGGGGAGTTTACACACCCAAAAAAGTGAGGTGCAGCGCTCGGTTCAAGAAGGGACTAGAGCTCCGCCACTCTCCTCCCCACAACCCCCAAGGCAGAACTCCCGCCTGACGCATTGGATCAAACCACGCCCATTCCTACTTGAGAGCTGCCCTCCTCTTTTTTTTTTTTTTTTTTTTTTTTTTTCAGAACACTGACCTGATTAATTCTGGTCACCTGCTTGCTTAAACAGTCACATTTAGTCCATTCTGTAGATGTAAATTCTACACCTACCTACCTCTTTTTTTTTTTTTTTTTCTCTTTTTTCCAGAACACTGACCTGATTAATTCTGGTCACCTGCTTGCTTAAACAGTCACATTTAGTCCATTCTGTAGATGTAAATTCTACACCTACCTACCTTTTCATCTCTTTCTCTCAGGACTAATTAGACTATATAGTTTCCCTGGATAACACCAGCGTCCTTCTTTCACCTCTCCAAACATATTTCACCCTTTAGCTCTTTGAAAAAAGCTTCTTATCCCTTCTGCCTGTTCATTCTATTTCCAATTTTGCCTCATCACCGCCTTGTCTTCTTTCTCTTTCTCTATGCTCTTCAACCAGCACTGCATACATCAGGCTATTTAATTGTAGCTGGGAAATCTGGTTATGTGCTTTAAAACATTCTTTGTCCATCGGTTTTCTTCATTTTTCCTTTTCTTTTCTTCTTTTGGACTTTTTAATGTATTTTTTATTTTCTATTATTCGCCTTCCCTCCTCCATCTTTTCTCTTAACTTTTTCATTTTCCCTCTTGGTTTGCATGTTTGTTGGATTTGTCTGTGCGTTTGTGTGCCTCTGCTCCCTGTGTGTTTGTCTGTCTGTTTTCTTCTCCAGGGCTACCTCAAGAAACACACCAAAGTACACATGGTGGAGAGTCCCAAATATCACTACGAGTAGGAAAAAAAATAACCAAGGTCTCAACAAGAGAGACCAAGAGATACCATTCAAAAAACGCTTTCTGAAAGGATAGGCACTGGACAGTCAAAGAGTCTTCTTGGAGCAAAAATAAATGATTGGGACCTCATCAAGATTAAAAGCTTCTGCACAGCAAAGGAAACAACCCACAAAACTAATAGGCAACCAAAGGAATGGGAAAAGATAGTTGCCAATGACATATCAGATAAAGGGTTAATATCCAGAATATATAAGGAACTCACCAAACTCCACACCCGAAAAACAAACAATCCAGTGAAGAAATGGGCAGAAGATATGAACAGACACTTCTCCAAAGAGGACATCCAGATGCCCAACAGACACATGAAACGATGCTCAGCATCCCTCCTCATCAGGGAAATACAAATCAAAACCACACTGAGATACCACCTCACGCCGGTCAGAGTGGCTAAAATGAGCCAATCAGAGAACTCTAGATGCTGGCGAGGATGTGGAGAAACGGGCACCCTCCTGCACTGTTGGTGGGAATGTAAACTGGTACAGCCCCTCTGGAAAACAGTGTGGAGGTTCCTCAGGAAACTAACAATAGAACTCCCTTATGACCCAGCAATAGCACTGCTAGGAATTTACCCAAGGGATACAGAAATGCTGAGGCATAGGAGCACATGTACCCCAATGTTCATAGCAGCACTCTCCACAATAGCTAAAACATGGAAAGAGCCTAAGTGTCCATCAACAGATGAATGGATCAAGAAGATGTGGTTTATCTATACCATGGAATACTACATGGCAATGAGAAACAATGAAATCTGGCCATGTGTAGCAACATGGATGGACCTTGAGGGTGTTATGCTGAGCGAAATAAGTCAGGCAGAGAAGGACAAATACCATATGTTTGCACGTATAGGAGGATTAGGAGGAACTTGACGGAGGAACAAGGGGGAGAAGAAGGGCGGAAATGGTGGGGGAAAGGGAGAGAGGCAAACCATGAGAGACTCTTGAATGCTGACAAAAACTGAGGACTGATGGATGTGGGGGGGAGGGGGGAGGGGCATGGAGGAGGGCACTTGTGGGGATGAGCACTGGGTGTTATGTAGAAACTAATTTGACAATAAACTATTTGTAAAAAAATAAAAAAATAAAATGTTAAACAAAAAAAAAGAAAAAATGGTAAGCAAAAGATCACAAATATATATGGCAGAAAAGTAAAAAAAAAAAAAAAAAAGAGTCTTCTTGGGTACAGCAGCACTCACAGGTGGAGAGAGCATAACAAGTCTTTAAAACTAACAATAGACATAAAGCCAACCAGAATGATGAAACGAAAGAGCTCTCCTCCAAAGAAAGTCCAAGAATTGACAGCTAATGAACTGCTCAAAACAGATATAAGCAGCATAACTGAACAAGATTTTAGAAGAAAAATCCTAAAATTAATAGCTGGGTTTGAAAAAAGCATAGGGGACATCAAAAGAAACTATGACTACAAACAACATGGAGCATAAAAATAGGCATGATGAAATAAAAAATGCGATAAATGAGATACATAATAAATTGGAGGTGTCCAATGCACGGATTGAAGAGGCAGAAAGGAGAATAAGTGATATAGAAGACACCATTATAGAAAAAGAGGAAACTGAGAAAAAAAGAGACAAACTGATCCAGGAACTTGAAATAAGAGTTCGAGAGCTCAGCGATACAGTCAAACTCAACAATATCCGTATCATAGGAATCCCAGAAGAGGAAGAGAGAGGGAAAGGTGCTGAAGGAGTCCTGGAACATATTATAGCAGAGAACATCAGCAAACATTGAAATACAAGAAGCACAGAGGACTCCCCTCAGACGTAATTTGAATCAATCTTCTGCACAGCGTATCATAGTAAAAATGGCAAAATATAAGGACAAAGAGAGAATTTTGAAAGCAGCTAGGGAGAAAAGGGCCCGAACATACAAAGGGAAACCTATCAGAGTGGTGACAGACCTATCTACTGAAACTTGGCAGGCCAGAAAGGAATGGCAGAATATCTTCAATGTGATGAGCAGAAAAAATATGCAGCCGAGAATCCTCTATCCAGCAAGCCTGTTCATTCAAAATAGAAGGAGAGATAAAAGTCTTTCCAAATAAACAGAAACTGAAAGAATTTGTCACCACTAAACCAGCTCTACAAGAAATCATGAGGGGGATGCTCTGAGGGAAGTGTTGCAAGGAACGAAGATACCAGAGACACCACCACAAGCATGAACCCCACGAAGGACACAAAGACTCTAAACCCACAAATTTCAATAATAACACTGAATGTAAATGGGCTGAATGCTCCAATCAAAAGACATAGGATAGAAGAATGGATAAAAAAACAAAATCCATCTATATGCTGTCTACAAGAAACTCATTTTAGACTCGAAGTTACCTTCAGATTAAAAGTAAGGGGATGGAGAAATATATATTATGCTACTGAAAATCAAAAGAAAGCTGGAGTAGCTATACTTATATCAGACAAACTGAACTTTAAAGACAATAACAAGGGATGAAGAAGGGCATTATATAATAATTACAGGGTCTATCCATCAGGAAGAACTAACAATCATAAATGTCTACGCACCGAATATGGGAGCACCTAAATATTTAAAACAATTAATCACAAACAGAAACAACCTTATAGATAAGAATGTGCTAATAGCAGGGGACTTGAATACTCTACTTACAGCAATGGATAGGTCAACCAGACAGATAATCACTAAAGAAACAATGGACTTGAAAGACACATTGGACCAGATGGATCTGACAGATATATTTAGAAGTCTACATACTGAGGCCAGGGAATTCACTTTCTTCTCAAGTGCGCATGGCACATTCTCCAAGATAGATCACATACTGGGACATAAGGCAGCTCTCAATAAACATAAAAGAATTGAGATCATACAATGCACACTTTCAGATCATAATGCTTTGAAACTTGAAATCAATCAGAGGAACAAGTCTGGAAAACCTCCAAAAACACCCTACTAAAGAATGAACAGGTGAAATAGGCAATTAGAGAAGAAACTAAAAAATATATGGAAACAAATGAAAATGAAAACACAACAATCCAAACTCTATGGGATGCGGCAAAGGCAGTCCTAAGAGGAAAGTACATTGCACTTCAGGCCTATTTCAATAATTAGGAAAAGCTCAAGTGCACAACCTAACAGCTCATCTAAAGGAATTAGAGTCAAAGCAACAAGAGCACCCCAAACCCAGTAGAAGAGAAATAGTAAACATCAGAGCAGAAATAAACAACATAGAGACCAAAGAAACAGTTGAACAGATCAATGAAACCAAAAGTAGGTTTTTTTTAAAAAATAAACAAAATTGACAAACCTCTAGCCAGGCTTCTCAAAAAGAAAAGAGAGAATACCCAAATAGACAAAATCATAAATGAAAAAGGAATTTTTACAACCAACCCCTCAGAAATACAAGCAATTATCAGGGAATACTATGACAAATTATATGCCAAAAAATGGGACAACTTAGAAGAAATGGACAAATTCGTAAACACACACTCACTACCAAATTCACACAGGAAAAGATAGAAAATCTGAACAGACCCGTAACTAGTGAGGAAATCGAATCACTTATCAAAAATCTCCCAACAAATAAGAGCCCTGGGCCAGATGGCTTCCCTGGGGAATTCTACCAGACGTCTAAAACAGAATCAATCCCAATTCTTCTCAAGCTATTCCAAAAAATAGAAATTGAAGGAAAACTTCGGACTCATTTTATGAACCCAGCATCACTCTGATTCCCAAGCCAGACAGAGATCCAGCAAAAGAAGAGAACTACAGGCCAATATCCTTGATGAATACGGAAGCAAAAATCCTCAACAAGATACTTGCAAATCGAATCCAGCAGCACATCAAAAGAATTATCCACCAAGATCACGTGGGATTCATTCCTGGGTTACAGGGCTGGGTCAATGTTTGCAAAACAATCAGTGTGATCCATCACATCAACAAAAGAAAAGATAAAAACCATATGATCCTGTCGATAGACGCAGAAAAAGCATTTGACAAAATACAGCATCCCTTCTTAATAAAGACCCTGGAGAAAGTCTGGACAGAAGGAACTTACTTAAACATCATAAAAGCCATCTATGAGAAGCCCTCAGCTAACATCATCCTCAATGGGGAAAAACTGAGAGCTTTCCCCTGAGGTCAGGAACACGACAGGGATGTCCACTCTCACCACTGTTGTTTAACATAGTGCTGAAAGTCCTAGCATCAGCCCTCAGACAACAAAAGGAAATCAAAGGCATCAGAATTGGCAAAGAAGAAGTCAAACGTTCACTTTTCGCAGACGACATGATACTCTGCATAGAAAATCTGACAGACTCCACCAGAAGCCTACTAGAACTGATCCATGAATTCATCAGAGTTGCAGGATACAAAATCAACGTACAGAAATTGGTTGCATTTTTATACACCAACAATGAAGCAACAGAAAGAGACATCAAGAAACTGATCCCATTCACAATTGCACAAAAAAACCATAAAATACCTAGGAATAAACCTAACCAAAGATATGAGAGATCTGTATGATGAAAACTATAGAAAACTTATGAAGAAAATTGAAGGAGACAAAAAGAAATGAAAAAAACATTCCATGCTCATGGATTGGAAGGATAAATATAGTTAAAATGTCATTACTACCCAATGCAATCTACACATTCAATGCAATCCCCATCAAATTGCACCAGCATTCTTCTAAAAGCCAGAACAAACTCTCCTAAAATTTGTATGGAAGCACAAAAGACCCTGAATAGACAAAGTCATACTGAAGAATAAAACCAAAACGGGAGGTATCACCATCCCAGACTTCAGCCTCTACTACAAAGCTGTTATCATCAAGACAGTATGATATTGGCACAAAAATAGACACATAGACCAATGGAACAGAATAGAGAATTCAATTTGGACCCAAAAAAAGTACAGCCAACTAATCTTTGACAAAGCAGGAAAGAATATCCAAGGAAAAAAGACAGTTCTTTAACAGATGGTGCTGGGAGAACTGACAGAAACATGCATAAGAATGAAACTAGATCATTTTCTCACACCATACACCAAAATAAACTCCAAATGGATAAAGGACCTGAATGTGAGACAGGAAACCATCAAAACCCTAGAGGAGAAAGCAGAAAACTACCTACTGACCTCAACCGCAGCAATTTCTTACTTGACACATCCCCAAAGGCAAGGGAATCAAGAGCAAAAATGAACTATTGGGACCTCACCAAGATTAAAAGCTTCTGCACATCAAAGGAAACAATCCATAAAACTAATAGGCAACCAAAGGAATGGGAAAAGATTGTTGCAAATGACATATCAGATAAAGGGCTAGTATCCAAAATCTATAAGGAACTCACCAAACTCCACACCCAAAATCCAGTGAAGAAATGGGCAGAAGGTATGAACAGACACGTCTCCAAAGAGGACATCCAGATGGCCAACAGACACATGAAAGGATGCTCAGAGTCCCTCCTCATCAGGGAAATAGAAATCAAAACCACACTGAGATACCACCTCATGCCGGTCAGAGTGGCTAAAATGAGCAATTCAGAGGACTCTAGATGCTGTCGAGGATGTGGAGAAACGGGTACCCTCCTACAGTGTTGGTGGGAATGTAAACTGGTGCAGCCCCTCTGGAAAACAGTGTGGAGATTCCTCAAAAAAATAACAATAAAACTCCCATATGACCCAGCAATAGCACTGCTAGGAATTTACCCAAGGGATACAGAAATGCTGATGCATAGGAGCACATGTACCCCAATGTTCAAAGCAGCACTCTCAACAATAGCCAAAACATGGAAAGAGCCTAAGTGTCCATCAACTGATGAACGGGTCAAGAGGATGTGGTTTGTCTATACAATGGAATACAACATGGCAATGAGAAAGAATGAAATCTGGCCATGTGTAGCAACATGGATGGACCTTGAGGGTGTTATGCTGAGCGAAGTAATCAGGCATAGGAGGACAGATACTATATGTTTGCATGTATAGGAGGATTAGGAGGAACTTAACGGAGGACCATGGAGGAGAAGAAGGGGAAAAATAGTGCAGGAGAGGGAGGAGGCAAGCCATGAGAGACTCTTGAATGCCGAGAACAAACTGAGGGCTGATGGGGGTGGGGGGGGGAGGTGAAGGGGGGGTGATGGGCATGGAGGAGGGCACTTGTGGGGATGAGCACTGGGTGTTATATGGAAACAAACTTGATAATAAGGTATTTAAAAATAATTAAATAGATAAATAAATAAAAGAATTAAACACTTTGAAATCAATTTATCAAAAGAGGTGCAATGAAACTATAAAACATTGTCTCTAGAAATAAAAAAAAATGAAATAAATGAAAAGATATCCCATATCACACATTCATGGGTCAAGAACCCAATATTGTTAAGAAGGCTATATTCCCCAAATTAGTCTTAATAGATTCAGTGCACTTCCGAGCAAAACCAGCTGCTTTTTTGTAGATGTTGACAAATAGATCCTAAAATTCGTATAGAAATGCAAGGTACTCAGAGTAGCTAAATGTTTTATTGTTTATATTAAAAAAGAAAAAGTTGGAGGATTCACAGTTCCTGGTTTCAAAATTTACTACAAAGTTGCAGTAATCAATATAGAGTGGTAGTGGCATAAAGAGAGTCATGTAGGTCAATAGAACAGAACTGAGAATCCAAAAGTAAACTCTCATATTTATGGTAAGTTTATTTTCAACAAGATGCCAAGGCAATTTGATAGGAAGATAATGGTCTTACTATAAAAGGTGCTTAGAAAAATGGTTTTCCACATGCAAAAAAAAAAAAAATGAATCTGAAACCTTTCGTTGTATATAAAAGTAACTTGAACTAAATCACAGATCAAAACATTAGAGCTAAAGCTACAAAACTTTTGTAAGAAAACATAGGAATCTGCACTCATGATCTTGACTTAGGCAATGATTTCTTAGATACAACACCAAAAGTACAAGTAACAAAAGGAAACAATACACATATTGGACTTTATCAATTAAAAGCTAAGTACTATAAGTGATACCATTGAGAAAATGAAAAGGCAACCTACACAATGGGAGAAAAATTTGCAGATCATGTATTTGATAAGCATACAGAATACATAAAGAAAACTTAGAACTCAACAATGAAAATAACCCAATTAATAAAGAGGCAGTAGATCTGAATAGAAATTTCTCCAAAGAAGACCCACAAATGGCAAAGAAGCACATGAAAAGATATTCATTACCAATTACCATTAGGGAAATGCACAAATCAAAACAATACACTTTACACCCACTAAAATGGTTATTTTTTTTAAAAGACAGATAATAACATATACCAGTGAGGTTGTGGAGAAATTGGGATCTCTAAACATTGCTGATGGGGATGTAAACTAGTACTGCTATTTGGAAAACACATTGGAGATTCCTAAAAATATGACTATATGCCCCAGGAAATTCACTCCTAAGTACATTTAGAAAACAAATATCCACACAAAGACTTGTATGTAAATGTTTATTCATACTAGCCAAAAGGTGGAAAGAATCCAAATGTTCATCAACTTCTCAATGTATAAATAAGATGTAGTATAGAATACAATGCAATATAATTTAGCTATAAAATGAAATGCCAATACCTGTTATAGAAAGCCCTTGAAAACATCATGCTACATTAAAGAAGCCAGTCACAAAAGACCACATGTTGTATGGTTCCTTTTATGTGAAATGGCCAGAATAGGCAAATAAGACAAACAGAATATGATTAGTGGTTGCCTAAGGTAATGGGTTGAGTGTGTAGAGGGGAATGGAGGGTGAGTGGCTGCTAATGGGTATGGTGTTTCTTTCAGAATGACAAAAATGTTCTAAAATTAGACTGTGGTGATGGCTGCACAATTCTGTCAATATACTAAAAACCATGGAGTTAAATACTTTAAATACGTGGATTATGTGGCAGGTGAATTATATCTCAATAAAGTCATTAAAAGGAAGATAGGGAGAGGGAGGAACTGGAGTTTTGACTCAAAGAAACGTTTCGAGGGAAAGGAACAAAGTGTATATAGTCTCAGTACCAGAGAACACTACAAATAGGCCTTGATGTGTACAAATAAAGGAAAGAACATTTATGAAGTAAATGAAGATAATGAAATAGAGTGCAATAAAGCTATAAAAAGTATAAATATATTGTACTTCATTTCTCTACAACATTAGAATAATGTAGGTTGTTTTGGAAAACTAGTTTTAGTATACTGATAAATTCAGTTATCTTGTTCAAAATTTAGAGATCTGATACTGCACCTGTTAATCATCTCAGCATTCATGAACAATCACTTACATTTTCAGTATGGTGAGAGACGAAAAAAACTTAAAAACTGATTCCAAGTACATCTGATGAAACAAAGCAAAAACACACTGAGGCGGGGGGTATCTGGGTGGCTCAGTCAGTTAAGCATCTGACTTCAGCTCAGGTCATGATCTTGCGGTTCGTGAGTTGGAGTTCTGTGTCAGGCTCTGGGCTGACAGCTCAGAGCTTGGAGCCTGATTCAGTTTCTGTGTCTCCCTCTCTCTCTGTCCCTCCTCTGCTCCCACTCTGTCTCTCAAAAATGAAGAAATGTTAAAAATCTTTAAAAAAAAAAAAAACACCTGAAATGGGGACATAGTTAAGTATACTTTCATCCATTCAACAGTCATATAAAGACTACCTGTCATGTACAAAGGAGAAGGTTGGGGATAAAGATATAATTGGGTAAAAATATATTCCTTCACCACACAATATCTGAAGTCTATTAGAAAAATGAGTACATGAAAACAAATAGGTGTAATACAAGGCATTACATGATACATGGCTAAAAAGGTAAGCATTTTAGTGGGATGTCAGAGAAGGGTGAAATAATATAGAGCTGATGGGGTTAGAGAAGACTTCAAAAGCCTTCTAGCTATTGACCCATCTCTCATCTTCTCTTATAAACCAATAGAAAAACTTATTCTTTATGCATTTTTGTTTTTATTTTAATCAATATTATAAAAGATTCAAACAGTTCTTCAAGATTAGTTAATCTTCAGCCAGCCTCATTTTCACCTCTACATTTCCCCCTCCCAAAGGCAACCATTTTTACCTCTTTAACTGATTGTTTAGGTATCCTTGCCTCTAAATAACATACTTATATTGCTATTTCTTGATTTTTCAGTTTAGGCATTATCTACTGACTTCTCACTATGAAGGAAGAAAAGGTAGCTTTAGTTCCTTCCTTATCACACATTGCTTCTTTCCTATTCCTTCATCCTCTCACTAATTTTATAATTTTGCTTAGATTTATATCCAGTGTGCACATTGTTATGACTGTGAAGTAGTATTTACAGCTAAGCTATCTGGTACGCCAGTTAATCTTTCTCTTCCTGAACTACTTTTTGTTTTCCTTACCTTGTTTTTCATTTGTTTGATCTCATATCCCATACCTGCTCATTCATATCTATGACTGAGTAATATTCCATTGTAGGGATATATCACATTCTGTATATCCATTCATCAGTTGTAGGACATTTCGGTTGTCACCACCTTTTGCTAAATGTGAATTGGAGCTTCTATGAATATTCATGTACAAAATTTTGTTTGAATACTTTTTAAATTCTTTGGATACATATCTATGAGTTGAATTTCTGTGTCATATGGTAGTTCTACGTTGAATTTATTGAGGAACTGCCAAACTGTTTTCAACAGTGGCTGCACCATTTTATATTTCCACCAGCAATGAGTTCCAATTTCTCCACATCCTAATTGATACTGGTCATTGTCTATCTTTTCTATTACAGCCATCCTGGTGCATGTGAAATGATTTGTTTTATAGTTTTGATTTCCATTTTCCTAATTACTAATGAGATTGAACATCTTTTCATGTACATATTGACTTTACCTTCTTTGGAGAAATGCCCATTCAAGTCCTTTGCCTATTTTAAAATTGGGTTCTTTTTGTTGTCAAGTTGTAAAAATTATTTTTCTAGATACTTACACCCTAATCAGATATGTGATTTGCAAATATTGTATCCTATTATTTGAGTTATCTTTCACTTTTTAAAAAATGTTTATTTACTTTTTAGAGACAGAGAGAGACAGAGCATGAGCCAGGGAGAAGCAGAGAGAGAGGGAGACACAGAATCCAAAGCAGGCACCAGGCTCTGACCTGTCAGCACAGAGCCTGTTGCAGGGCTCAAATCCACAAATGGTGAGATCATGATCTGAGCCAAAATCGGATGCTTAACCTACTGAGATCTGAGCCAAAGTTGGATGCTTAACCTACTGAGCCACCCAGGTGCCCTTCTTTCACTTTCTTGATAGTGTCTTTTGATGCACAGAGATTTTTAATTCTGATGAAGTCCAATTTATCTATTCATGTTGTTGCTTGTCTTTTAAGTCATATGTAAAAAATCATGTGAAATCCAAGGTTGTGAAGATTTGCCTCTATGTTTTCCTCAAAGAGTTTTATAGTCTTAGCACTTAAATTTAGATGTATAATCCATTTTGAGTTGATTTTTGTATGTGGTGTGTAAAGGTCTAAATTCATTTTTTTGCACGTGGCTATCCAGTTGTCCCAACATCACTACTGAAGAGACTGTTCTTTCTCCATTTAATGGTCTTGGCACCTTTGTCAAAAATCAGTGTATGGGTTTATTTCTGGACTTTCAATTCTATTCCATTCATCCATATGTCTATCCTTATGCTGGTACTACACTATTTTGACTACTGAAGTTTTGTAGTAACTTTTTGTAATCAGGAAATGTGGATCCTCCAACTTTGTTTTCTGTTTTATGATTGTTTAGGCTATTCTGAGTCCTTTGCAATTCCATATAAATTTTAGGATTGGCTTTTCCATTTCTCAAAAAAAAAAAAACACAAAAAACCCTCCATTGGTATTTTGATAAGAATTATATTTAATCTGAAGATAGTTTGGGAGAATATTGCCATCTTAACAATATTCAGCTTTCTAATCTATGATTGTGAGATGTCTTTTCACTTATTTAGGTCTTCTTTAATTTTTTTCAGCAATATTTTATAGTGGGAAGTGACATTTAAGTTGAGTGAATATGTCGAGTGAGATGAGGACTGAACTGAGGTGGCATGTGGGTTCAGGGCTCAGACATCTAACATGGTACCTGGTGACACTCTACCGTGGGAAACAAGAGCAGAGAATGCAAGGGAGAGACATTGTTGAATTTAGTTTAGAGGCATTAAGACTCAGCACCTATGAGATATTTAACTCAGAGGGTTAACAATCTTCTTTCAAAACACCCTTACTTCAGCAAGAGTGGATGTTTTGTATTGAACATGACATTTCAAAACTGAGAGCTCTTTTTCAGATTCTATATCCGCAAGAAAAGAATATGTCTGGTATAGTTTTTGTATTGTATATTTTACTGCTTTAGGCAGTCTCTACCTTATCAAGTAGCTATTATGTATTTATCTCAAGTGGTTAGAATCTTATTTAAAATGATATGTGTTCTTCTGATCCCATTCACAATTGCACAAAAAACCATAAAATACCTCGGAATAAACCTAACCAAGGATACAAGAGATCTGTATGATGAAAACTATAGAAAACTTATGAAGGAAATTGAAGAAGACACAAAGAAATAGAAAAACATTCCATGCTCATGGATAGGAAGAATAAATATAGTTAAGATGTCATTACTACCTAAAGCACTCTACACATTCAATGCAATTCCAATCAAAATTGCACCAGCATACTTCTCAAAACTAGAACAAACTATCCAAAAATTTGTATGGAACCACAAAAGACCCCGAATAGCCAAAGTAATACTGAAAAATAAAACCAAAACGGGAGGGATCACCATCCCAGACTTCAGCCTCTACTACAAAGCTGTCATCATCAAGACAGTATGGTATTGGCACAAAAACAGACCCATAGACCAATGGAACAGAATTGAGAACTCAGAAGTGGACCCAAAAGTATACAGCCAACTGATCTTTGACAAAGCAGGAAAGAATATCCAATGGAAAAAACACAGCCTTTTTAACAGATGGTGTTGGGAGAACTGGACAGCAACATGCAGAAGAATGAAACTAGATCATTTTCTCACACCATGCACAAAAATCAACTCAAAATGGATCAAGGACCTGAACGTGAGACAGGAAACTATCAACACCCTAGAGGAGAAAGCAGGAAACAACCTCCTTGACCTCCACCGCAGCAACTTCTTACTTGACACATCCCCAAAAGCAAGGGAATCGAGAGCAAAAATAAACTGTTGGGACCTCATCAAGATTAAAAGCTTCTGCACAGCCAAGGAAACAACCCAGAAAATTAATAGGCAACCAACGGAATGGGAAAAGATAGTTGCAAATGACATATCAGATAAAGGGTTAATATCCAGAATCTATAAGGAACTCACCAAACTCCACGCCCGAAAAACAAACAACCCAGTGAAGAAATGGGCAGAAGACATGAACAGACACTTCTCCAAAGAGGACATCCAGATGGCCAACAGACACATGAAACGATGCTCAGCATCCCTCCTCATCAGGGAAATACAAATCAAAACCACACTGAGATACCACCTCACGCCAGTCAGAGTGGCTAAAATGAGCAAATCAGGGAACTCTAGATGCTGACGAGGATGTGGAGAAACGGGCACCCTCCTACACTGTTGATGGGAATGTAAACTGGTACAGCCCCTCTGGAAAACAGTGTGGAGGTTCCTCAGGAAACTAACAGTAGAACTCCCTTATGACCCAGCAATAGCACTGCTAGGAATTTACCCAAGGGATACAGAAATGCTGAGGCATAGGAGCACATGTACCCCAATGTTCATAGCAGCACTCTCCACAATAGATAAAATGATATGTGTTCTTAAAATATTACCGTTAGGAAAAAATCCTTTTTTTTTTTTTTTTTTTTTTTTTATTTTTAACAAAGAATATAGTTGCAGTTTCCCAAACTTTGGATAATATTTACCCCATTATACGTACCATGTAATTTTCTTTCAAATATTCTGTAATTAATGGGACAAGTCAACTACAGTATCCCTCTAATCATGTATGGAAATATTTTCTCGCATACTTCATTCCTACTCTCTCATGTTCCCCTTCCCACATACTGACCCCCACAGGCAACATATGTTAAGTGCAAATGACAGGCAACACTCAGCTCCTTGTCAGCCCTTCTAGGAGGTGCAAAAACTAAAATTAATGTTGTGGTAACCTAGTGCTTAAGTCATTGCATCACCTGGTAAATGTTTGCACATTTATCAGCATATGCTTAATATTAGCAAGAACAACTTTTTGTGTATTATTCTCTAAAACGTTTATAAAAGGGCATATTATTTTTCTTAAGTCTATTTAGAGAGAGTGACAGAACATATGAGACGGAGATGGGGAGAGAGAGAGAGAATCCCACATAGTCTCTGAACTGCCAGAGAAGAACTCGACGTGGGCCTCAAACTCATGGACTGTGAGATCATGACCTCAGCCTAAGTCAAAAGCCAGACACTTAACTAAGCCACTCAGGCTCTCCAAAAGGACCTCTTATTTTAAATTATTCAATTTTTAAAACCAATCTATAATGACTGTTCTGAACCAGATGAGTAAACTCAGTTTTTAAAAATAAAAAATGAATATGTAGCATGAATTTATAGTAAAATATCACAGCGTGAATAAGAAAACAAGACCTAAATCAAGGCACATCTACTGCAGTGATACTGCATAGTTACTACATAAAGTGAGAAACTGTCTGCTTCATAAGACTATTATTAATGATAGGACTTGGGTGCTTTTTTATTAAAATGGAAAGAATACAAAGAGCTTATATCAAACAGTAAAACACAGTACTGTTCAGGCTTTAATATCAACATTAAGTCGAAGCCTATGGAGAGAAAAGATAAGAGATTTAGGAGATTTTAGGACAAAGAGGAAAACATCATTAAACTTGTTACTCTACATTATAGACACCTGCCATAGACAAAAAATAAAAAATAAATAAAATGGCAATTAAGTTGATTGCAGTACTTTAATGTTTCAAAGAAAACTTATTAAAATACAGATTTTTTAGAAAATCTTACATTCTTGACAAATATAGCATCACCTACCTTTCTAAAAATAGTAGACGTAAACACAATTGCAGAAAATGTATGTTAATTAGTGGTACAATACTATGGATTTTAAAACTCTGACACATTCCTACTATCTGCTGCTCTGAAATCAGATTATGGCCTGGAATTTATGTCAGGTTGGTTCCAAAATGGAATATTGGGTCCCAGACCAGTATTGGTAAATTGTGCCTATTTTGGCACAAGTTCTCCAGCCATGAAATCATAAATCACAAAGAAAAAATTTAACCAACCAATTATTTGAGATATCAAGAAAGGAAAGGAAACCAGTTTTGTAAAAACACTTTTCCCTCTTTTTATAAGCTTCTTTATTTACTCCGGATAGTTTACATAACAGTGTTCAATAGTGAAGTAAGCAGATTTTACACTCACTATTACTGCATGGATAGAAAGAGCCATATGCATTTTTGTTTCTATATGTCATTTCAGATCACTGCGATATGGCACATGAGAACAGAGATTCAGAGGCCCAAAGTTAATAAATACATTTAACATTGTCAAGCATTCAAAAGATAAATGCAATCATATAGCAAAAAAAAATCAGTTTGTAACTTTGACCTTTCCCAAGGAAGTGAAGAATCTTTTCACGTGTCAGAAATCTCTATAGCAAAGATTCCTATGAGAGAGAAAAAAATTATGCAGATTAATATTTTTAACTCAATGATTTCACCCATGTATAAAAAAATGTACTCTAACATTACTTTGGCAATACTTAATATTTTTTTCCACAGACTCTGTGAAGGAAAACATACACAATGTATTTTTTTTCATTCGGCTTTCAGAAACTGTGATACATCGCTACCATGGAATAATATTCAAAAATAAAAAGAAATGAACTATTGATACATACAACAACTTGCATGGATCTCATGGGGATTGTGCTAAATGAAAAAAGCCAATCTCAAAAAGTTACATTCTGTGTATAATTCTATTTATACAACCTTCTTAAAATGACAGAATTAAAGATACAGAGAACAAATCAGTATTTGTCAGGGAAGAAGAGGAGAGGTCTGTGACTATACTATAGTATGTTGCTTGTAATTGTAGCATATGTGTGGTATGTAAAAAAAAACCGTGCACACACATACACATGAGTGTGTGTAAAAATGAATGAAATCCAAATGAGGCCTATGGACTAATTAATTATATTGTACCAATATCAAACTTCTGGTTTGTAAGATATTGCCATTAGGGAAGCTGGGGAGAAGGATTATCTGTACTAGTTTTGCAACTACGTGTGAGACTGTAGTCATTTCAAAATAAATAGTATAACAAAGCAAACAAAACTGTGGCATAAACATACAAAGAAATACTACTCAGCAGTTAAAAAGAACATACCACATCTGATCTGTAGAACAATCTAGATAAATCTCAAATATATGAGGCTGAGTGAAAGTTAGCCACTGGAGGCTATATACATGATCTTATTTATATGATAACCTTGAAAAGGCAAAACTATAGGGACAGGAAAGAGATCAGTGGTTGGGGAAAGTAAATTAAGTACACTGACTATTGTCTAGATAATAGGTGGTAGTCAAAATATATCATTCAAACTAACAGCCAAGTTTAATCAAGAAAAAAGGGAATTAAGGGCACAATTAAAATTATTAATAGAAAGGTGACTACTATAAGAAAATACAAACCTTCTTAAATATCAAAAGAAATTATCAATAGCAAAGAAGAATAGCCAAATTGAGAAAATCAAGAAATGTCACATGATAAACATAGTTATCATAAGATACCATGACAGAGTTGATACCAAATTTCAGTCATATCAATAATGTGAAAAAGCTGAACTCATCCATTATTTCAAAATGGCCCATAAAGCAAAACTTAAATCCATACTATAATCATGAGAGATACCTAAAATGCAGTATCTCAGAAAAGTTAAAAATAAAGAGACGGAAAAGATTTGCCAGGCAGATGGAGACAATAAGTACATGTAACTCTTAATACCAGATAAACAATAAGCCCCTCCCACCTCCAAAAAATTAAATGCATCGAAAAATTACACTTTATAAAATCCACATCCCACAATGAAGATACAAAAGTTCAGAATACCTATGCAACAAATAAAATGATAAACAACCTAAGTAAAACAAAATTTATAGGAAATAAAGAAAGAAATAAAAATGTAATAATAATTGAAGATTTTTAGTAAAAGAGGTCAAGTGAACAAAAATTAAGCAACTACATAAAAAAACTAATAAAATCAAAAAGGTAAATCTTTTAAATATATATATATAATAGAAATATATACCTTGATAAGAAAGAATATATCTTTTCAAGTGCGCATGAACTATCCACAAAAATTTATCATGTAGTAAAGTACAAAGAAAATATCAGTAGGGGTGCCTGGCTTAGTAAGTTGAGCATCTGACTTTGGCTCAAGTCATGATCTCATGGTTGGCTGAGTTCTGGCCCTGTGTTGGGGCTCTGTGCTGACAGCTCAGAGCCTGAAGCCTGCTTGGGATTCTTTCTCCCTCTGTCTCTGCCCCTCCCCAATTCACATTTTGTGTGTGTCTCTCTCAAAAATGAATATATTTTTAAAAATTTTTAAAGAAATAAAATATTAGTAGTTACACAAAATAGAAATATTATAAAAAATATTCTAATCACAAAATAACACCAGAAATTTAAAAATGACAGAAACACAGAAAGCCCTTCTTACTGGAAGGTAAAAGATTTTCTGTCAAATAACTCTTGGGTAAAAGTGAAAATACAAATAGAAATCAGAGAATTTCTGGAAAATAATGATAACAAAACTGATTACATATCAGAATCTATGGGATACATTTAAAGCAAGAGTCACTGGAAAATTCATAGCCCTAAATATTTACATCAATGAGAATGAAAGAATGGCAACAAATTAATTCCTAACTTAAAATACTATGAAAAAACCCCAACAAAGTAAATAAAAAGATTACACAGAAAGAAAATAATATAAACAAAACCATAAATTAATACAATAAAGAAAAGTAAATCAATAAGTCAAAATGTTGGGTCTTTGAAGCAATGAACAAAGTAAACAAAACACTGGCTAAGGTAACCAAGAAATAGGGAAGCACACATACACAATTAAGAAATAACAATGGATTCCATGCTCATGGATTGGAAGAATAAATATTGCTAAAATGTCAATACTACTCAAAACAGTCTACACATTCAGTGCAATCCCAATCAAAATTGTACCAGCATTCATCTCAAAGCTAGGACAAACAATCCTAAAATTTGTATGGAACCACAAAAGACTTCCAAGTAGCCAAAGTAATACTGAAGAAGAAAATCAAAATGAGAGGCCTCATAATCCCAGACCTTAGCCTCTACTACAGGGCTGTAATCATCAAGACAGTATGGTATTGGCACAAAAGCAGACACATAGACCAATGGAATAGAATAGAGACCTCAGAACTGGACCCACAAATGGATGGGCAACTAATCTTTGACAAAGCAGGAAAGAGTATCCAATGGAAAAAAGACAGTCTCTTCAGCAAATGGTGCTGGGAGAAATGGACAGCGACATGCAGAAGAATGAAACTAGACCACTTTCTTACACCATACACAAAAATAAACTCAAAATGGATGAAAGACCTGAATGTGAGACAGGAAATCATCAAAACCCTAGAGGAGAAAGCAGGCAACTCCCCTCTGACCTCAGCCACAGCAATTTTACTTGACACATCTTCAAAGGCAAGAGAATTAAAGGCAAAAATTAACTATTGGGAACTCATCAAGATAAAAATCTTCTGCACTGCAAAGGAAACAGTCAACAAAACTAAAAAGCAACCAATGGAATGGGAAAAGATATTTGCAAATGACATATAAAATAAAAGGCTAGTGCTAGGACTTCCAGCACTATGTTAAACAACAGTGCTGAGAGTGAGCATCCCTGTCGTGTTCCAGATCTCAGGGGGAAAGCTCTCAGTTTTTCCCCGTTGAGGATGATGTTAGCTGAAGGCTTCTCATAGATGGCTTTGTGATGTTTAAGTAGGTTCCTTCTATCCCAACTTTCTCTAGAGTCTTTATTAAGAAGGGATGCTGTATTTTGTCAAATGCTTTTTCTGCATCTATTGACAGGATCATATGGTTTTTATCTTTTCTTTTATTGATACAGAAATGCTGATGCATAGGAGCACATGTATCCCAATGTTCATAGCAGCACTCTCCACAATAGCTAAAACATGGAAAGAGCCTAAGTGTCCATCAACAGATGAATGGATCAAGAAGATGTGGTTCATCTATACCATGGAATACTACATGGCAATGAGAAAGAATGAAATCTGGCCATGTGTAGCAACGTGGATGGACCTTGAGGGTGTTATGCTGAGTGAAATAAGTCAGGCAGAGAAGGACAAATATCATATGTTTGCATGTATAGGAGGATTAGGAGGAACTTGACGGAGGAACAAGGGGGAGAAGAAGGGCGGAAATGGTGGGGGAAAGGGAGAGAGGCAAACCATGAGAGACTCTTGAATGCTGACAAAAACTGAGGACTGATGGATGTGGGGGGGAGGAGGGATGGGTATAGAGGAGGACACTTATGGGGATGAGCACTGGGTGTTATGTGGAAACTAATTTGACAATAAACTATTTGTAAAAAATAAAATAAAATAAAGTAAAAATAAATAAATAAATAAATAAAATAAAAGGCTAGTATTCAAAATTTATAAAGAACTCACCAAACTCCACACCTGAAAAACAAATAATCCAGTGAAGAAATGGACAAAAGACATGAATAGACACCTTTCCAAAGAAGACATCCAGGTGGCCAAAAGACACATGAAATGGTGCTCAATGTCATTCATCATCAGAGAAATACAAATCAAGCCACACTGAGATACCACCTCACACCAGTCAGAGTGGCTAAGATGAACAACCCAGGAAACTATAGACGATGGCAAGGATGTGGATAAATGGGAACCCTCTTGTACTGTTGGTGGGAATGCAAACTTATGCAGCCGCTCTGGAAAACAGTATGGAGGTTCCTCAAAAAAAATAAAAATAAAACTATCCTGTGACCCAGGAATAGCACTGCTAGGAATTTACCCAAGGGATACAGGAGTGCTGATGTATAGGAGCACACGTACCCCAATGTTTATAGCAGTGCCTTCAACAATAGTCAAGTTATGCAAATATCCATCCACTGATGAATGGATAAAGATGTGGTTTATCTATACAATGGAATTCTACTTGGCAATGAGAAAGAATGAAATCCTGCCATTGGCAGCAATGTGGATGGAACTGGAGGGTATTATGCTAAGTGAAATAAGTCAGTCAGAGAAAGACAGGTAATGTTTTCACTCATATGTGGATCTTGAGAAACTGAACAGAAGACCATGGGGGAAGGGAAGGGGGAAAAATAGTTACAGAGAGGGAGGGAGGCAAACCATTAAAGACTCTTAAATACAGAGAACACACTGAGGGTGGATGGGGGTGGGGGAGAGAGGAAAGTAGGTGACTGAGGAGGAAACTTTTTGGGAAGAGCACTGGGTGTTGTATGGAAGCCAATTTGACAATAAATTGTATTAAAAAAAAGAAATGACAATGGGATATAACTATTGATACAGAGGAAGTTTTTAAATTTATAAGATACAGCACTGGTTACTTCTGTGCCAATAAATTCAAAAACTGAAATGGATACTTTTTAGACAAACAGAATAGAGATAGAAAGTTTAAAACAAGCCCCCCCCACAAAAAAACAGAAAAATTTATCAAAGTATATACTCCACAAAAAAGAAAAAACCAAGGCTGTGTGATTTCCCAGGTGAACCCAACCAAATCCTTAGAGATCAGATAATCACAAACTATATAAACTGTTTCAAAGCATAGTAAATTAAAAACTCTCAATTTCCTTTCCTGAAGCAAATATAACATTGATATCTAAACTTGGTAAGATAGCACAAAGAAAAACTACAGACCAATATCACTTATAAATATTAATACACAAATCTAAAATAAAATACTAGTGAACATTAAGAATACACTAAAACCAACCAGGGTTTATACCACAAATTCAAAGATGGTTCAATATTTGAAAATCTTTTAATATAATTCTCATGTTAATAGTTCTAAAGAGAAAAACTCTATCTCCATAGAAGCTGAAAAAACACCCATTCCTAATTAAAATAATCTTGAAAAAATAAAAATGGGTGGATATCTTCAAACATTTACACCTCAGTCCTTAAACCAGCATCTTATACTTATTTGACAAACCCTAGAAGCATTCCCACTTAAGGTCAGAATGAAAACAACGATGCCCATTTTCTCCACTACCATTTATCACTACTCTGAAGTTACTAGCTAATGCAATAAACTAGAGAATACAATTCAATAGATAAAAATAGGAAAAGAAGAAATAAAATGATCTCTCCTTTTTTGCAGAAGAGCAGAAGACATGATAATATACTTGGAATCTTCTAAAAAAATAAATGACAAAACTTTTGAAACTTAATGAAACAATAAAAAGCTTTAGCAAGGTAACATGATAATAGCATGTAAAAATAGCATTTTTGAAGATACAATGAATGAGGGAAAAACCTAAAGATAAAATAATTAGGAATAAACTTGACAAGAAATGTTCAAAACCTATATAAAGAAAACTACAAGTCATTCTTGAATAATGCAAAGTGGGTTTGAACCAATGGAAAGACATCTCTTGGCTAGGACATCCCAACATTATCAAAATACCAGTTCTCCACAAATTAATTTATAAATTTAATGTGATTCTAATAAAAGTTCCAAGGCTTTTTTTTAATGGAGCTAGACAAATTGACCCCAAATTTCATATGGAAAATAAACTCACAAGAAAATATAGGTAAACACTTAAAAGGAAGAGCTGTTAGAAGCACCAGCCCATTGGTATGCTGGAGCTGGCTCACAGCTGATTGCAAATATTCAAAAATTTTGTGAGCTCCTGGTTACACTAGCTTGGCAGCTTGAATCTGTCAACTACACTTCAAGAAAAAAAAAAGCAAGAAAGAAACTGGCCGCAGTGGGCAGATTTACACTAGTGAAACTGGCAAATGCTACAAGTCAGTGTTTCTCCCTTCCTTCCTTGGAGAGCCAGTTTACCAGCAAACCATCAGACTAGTCCCCCACCCAAATTAAAAATATTACAAAAGCTCTATAACTAATGGGGCGTCTGGGTGGCTCAGTCAGTTGAGCGTCCGACTTCAGCTCAAGTCATGATCTCACGGTTCGTGGGCTTGAGCCCCGCATCAGGCTCTGTGCTGACAGCTCAGAGCCTGGAGCCTGCTTCACATTCTGTGTCTCCCTCTCTCTCTGACCCTCCCCTGATCACGCTGTCTCTCTCTTTCTCTCAGAAATAAATAAAACATTTTAAAAAAAAAAGCTCTATAATTAAAACAGTGTGAGATTGGAACATAAATAGACCCAAAGGAATAGAAGAGAAAGTCTAAAAAGAGACATGAACCACTGGAGCAAAATCTTTTCTTGGGACTACTGGTTGGTCATTTAGAAAAGGTGAAATTATATCCATTCTTCATACCATATAAAAAATAATATATATATTTTTATATATATATGTAAAACATTGATTTCCTCTATTAACTATTATCTATCTGAGTATAAAGATTTTTGTAACTATAAACAGAAATGTGGATGCATTAAAATACATTTAAAAATGTGATCACATAAATATTTTTCCATGGGAAAAATACTCTATGTAAAATCAAAAGAAAAAGAGTAAAATAGAAGAAGATATTTGCAACTTTTATCACTGATAAGGGGCTAATTTCTCACATTTATAAAAAAAATTTAACGAAAATTTCCATTAGAAAAATAGGCAAGTGGATAATTCAAAAATAAGAGATATAAAACATCCCTTAAACATATGAAAATATAATTCAAATCCACTCATAAGAAGAGAAATGCAAATTAAAACTACACTGAAGTACCATTTCTTACCCACCATACTGGTAAAAATTCAAGAACTTGACAGTATACTCTGCTGGTGAGCTGTGGGCAAACAGGCACTCTCACCCATATCCAGTGGGAGTGCAAAATCATACAACCCCTATAGAGGAGAATTTGGCACTATTTAACAAAACTATACACATACATGTTTACCCCCTGACCCAGAAATACTGATTCTAGAATTTTATCCTGAAGATATATCTCCACCAATACAAAATTACATTTGGATAAGATTATTCATTACAACCTTATCTGTAATTGAAAATTGCTGAAAACTACATAAATGTCCAAATGTAGAAGGTCTGCATAATTATGGTACATCCATACAAGGGAATACTATGCAGCTATAGAAAGGAATGAGGAAAATCACGATGAACTAATATGGAGTGACTTCTAAATGAAGAGAGAAAAGCAAAGTGTGAAGAAGCATATATAGTAATCTACCTTTTGCATATGAAAAGAAAAATAAAAATATACCTGAATGTCATTATCATAAGAGCATAAAGGAATATGGGAGACATGGGATAGAAGGCATGCAGGAAAAAGTAGCACTTATCTGAGTATTACTTTTAGCAGAGATTTGACTTTTAAAAGCATATTAGTCTACAATTTCAAACATAAAATTAAATCAAAGAAAAAACAAGGAAATGGAAAAATGAAAGCAAAATGAAATAAATGAATCTAATGTTATTTCAACTGAATACTACAATCACAGCAAAAGAGGAGAAAAGAGTTAATCCAAGTAACTTATCAACTCAGTATTTGAGTATATGCCCATAAGATTTGTGCAAAGTAGTGTATGAAGACAGGAATTTCAAATGGATCCTGAACTTTTAAGTTGGTCTGTTTATTGTAGTGACATAGGTGAAGACATTTTGAAACTATTTTAGATGCATTCTGGGATTGAGCAAATGAGAATGTGCATATTTTTGAGTAAACATGTTGATGTTGAGCCAGGGTTCTTACTACAGAGGAAAGGACACACAAATACAAAATGGAAAAAGGGAAGGAAAACATCTGGGAGGATGGTTTGGAACTGGAGATGCTGGTTATCCTTTTAAAATGTTTGTGTGCAGCCAGACAGAGATCCAGCAAAAAAAGAGAACTACAGACCAATATCCTTGATGAATACGGAAGCAAAAATCCTCAACAAGATCCTTGCAAATCGAATCCAGCAGCACATAAAAAGAATCATCCACCAAGATCACGTGGGATTCATTCCTGGGTTACAGGGCTAGTTCAACATTCGCAAATCAATCAATGGGATACATCACATCAACAAAAGAAAAGATAAAAATCATATGATCCTGTCGATAGATGCAGAAAAAGCATTTGACAAAATACAGCATCCCTCCTTAATAAAGACTCTCGAGAAAGTCGGGATAGAAGGAACCTACTTAAACATCATCAGAGCCATCTATGAGAAGCCCTCAGCTAACATCATCCTCAATGGGGAAAAACTGAGAGCTTTCCCCCTGAGATCAGGAACACGACAGGGATGTCCACTCTCACCACTGTTGTTTAACATAGTGCTGGAAATCCTAGCATCAAACAACAAAAAGAAATCAAAGGCATCAGAATTGGCAGAGAGGAAGTCAAACTTTCACTCTTCGCAGATGACATGATACTCTACATCGAAAACCCGACAGACTCCACCAGA
>NW_024080698.1:4335017-4344134 GCF_003009895.1 Hyaena hyaena
CACATGTACCCCAATGTTCATAGCAGCACTCTCCACAATAGCTAAAACATGGAAAGAGCCTAAGTGTCCATCAACAGATGAATGGATCAAGAAGATGTGGTTTATCTATACCATGGGATACTACATGGCAATGAGAAACAATGAAATCTGGCCATGTGTAGCAACGTGGATGGACCTTGAGGGTGTTATGCTGAGCGAAATAAGTCAGGCAGAGAAGGACAAATATCATATGTTTGCACGTATAGGAGGATTAGGAGGAACTTTACGGAGGAACAAGGGGGAGAAGAAGCGGGAAAATGGTGGGGGAAAGGGAGAGAGGCAAACCATGAGAGACTCTTCAATGCTGACAAAAACTGAGGACTGATGGATGTGGGGGGGAAGGAGGGATGGGCATGGAGGAGGGCACTTGTGGGGATGCGCACTGGGTGTTATGTGGAAACTAATTTGACAATAAACTTTGTAAAATAAATAAATAAATAAATAAATATTCTGTATTCTGTTAACCATAAAAAAAAATGTTTGTGTGCATGAGTGTGCACGTGCATGCGTGTGTGTGTGTGTTTGCAGGTGTGTGCCTGCATGTATGGAAAGAAGGAATATATGCAAGAGTGTGAGTACATGGGACAGCAAATGTGTTGTCTCAAACACATCGAAAGTAAATGGAGTAAACTTTTAACAGCAATGAGTATGGGTAAAAGGTATATAGCTGTTGTCTGCATTATTTTCTTTTTATAACTTCTTATGTAAGTTTGAATTTATTCCAAAAAAACAAATGTTTTTACAAAATTTTTGACATATAGGAATATATCTAAAATATTCCCCTCTGAAAAATAAACTACTTTCCTAAAGCATAAGTATTTTATGGTGCTATAATCATTAACCAATATTTTATTAATGAAAGTATATGAAAAAATACGTTTTAGAATTAAAAGAAAATCATATTTAAAAATATAATTTATCTAAACATTATATAGAATGAAGATCTTTCATTTTAGAAAATTTATATAAAAGTATCAAAAGATTTTATTTTTATGTTATATTTTTAATATACCTATGTATATTATTATGTTTATATGTCTATATTACCTATGTAATTGTGTCTAAAGAGCACAATTAGAGATAGATTGTTTTTGAGCTTCCTTAGTCCCTCAAGTATTGCTATGTGGTTCCCAAAGAATGGATCTTTAAACTACTTACTCTTCTAATGATCGATCTAGGCCTCGGTCAGGAGATCGATGGTGAGGACGTTCTGGTGAATGACATTTTGTATTTGGCTTCATTGTAGAACTCAAATGATAAGCGTTGCTTGAGTAATTCTGGCGACGAAGTTCTTGCACAGCTCTCTCCCTAAAGCAAAATAAGGGGCTTTTAAACTTTATAGCTACTGATGTTATTAATACTATCATAAAACTGGAGTTCAGTTCATACTTTAAAAGCTAACCATCATGAAATTACCAAAATTTGTTACTATCTAAAAAAGTGCTTTCCAGACTGAACACTGCAGAGACAAACTTACCTTTCAAAGCGCTCCGTCCCCAGTTGTCGTTTGGTAATGTCTAAATCAGCTTCCAGTTGTGTTACAACATTTCTGAACTGGGCCACGTCTCTACTCTGGATGGCCCTGTGTAAAAAAACATAAGAGTGACAGCTGATTAAACTTAAAATATGGCAAGGAATTCTAGAGTGCATTAAACCATATTGGCAATGGTTTCTCACTTGGAACCAAGCCGAACTGTGATTTTTAGGGATATATTAGTATACCTAAAGTAAGCCAATTTTAGATGTAGTTAATATGGAAGTAGCCTACTTGAAAAACGTAAGCTGTCTCAGTCCCATTCAATTTTAAACCTTCTGTATTAGTTTTCCTATGTTTAGATGGGATAAGATTATCACTTATCTATTTATATTATCTATTTTTTAAAGTGCTTTAAGGTATTATATGCAAAGTAGTACTATAACCAAAAAATCAACACCATGATTACTTTAGTCTATTATATATATTTATTAAATCAACCAAGTGCTTTATATATACTTATAATGAAATTTGATTTACATAATTTATAATGAAATTTGATATTCAAACTGTTAAAAACATAAAATCTTTTCAATTTAACTGGATTTTCCTTAGGGTTAAACAATGCCTCAAAAACCCCATCATTAGGCACACTGTCATAAGGAAGATGATGACAACAAAGAATGTTGCTTGCATAGAACATTCTATCCTCTTTGCTTGTCTTCAGAATTGCAGTGTTGACTGCTAAAATCTAAACCTTAGAGACTAAGAACACAAAAGTTTGTTATGCTTACCAGTTCTGAGTAATAGTACTTATCAACCAGTCTAAAACAGAATGTACCCCTAAAGGTGGGGTTTTGGGCACATTTCACTAAGGCCAATTTCCATATATCGGCTTGAGAAAGTGATCCTGCAGAACCAGCTGAATCCCAGCTGTGGTGATGGAAAAGAATGACTCACAGCTGCCATAATCTGAAAACAGTTTCTCAAGGAAACTGGCCCCAGCTTTGCAGTCTTTGCTCAGTCAGAGGCTCCTATGAGTGACTGGTTCCTGAGACCATGATTCCTATCCTTTCCCAGGTCTCATGCTCAGATTGGAGGGCAGACTTGAGGCTGGATGAAAAAGTTTATAGATGGGACATAAGAATAGAGGCTAAGGGTCCCCATCAGTTTTTGTGAGAAGTCGCCAAGTTTAGTAATAAAACATTCACTATACAGGCAGGCATTTCTACTGAACCTTCCAGCTAAGGGTCTTGTAGTAAGATCCTAATGGTGCTATGATGCATTAAAAAAAAAAAAAAAAAAAAAGGCCAAGGGGTGCCTGAGTGGCTCAGTGGGTGGTGAGCGTCTGACTTTGGCTCAAGTAATGATCTCACAGTTTGTGAGTTCTAGCCCTGCATTGGGCTCTGTGCTGACAGCTCAGAGCCTGGAGCCTGCTTCAGATTGTGTCTCCCTCTTTCTCTGCCCCTCTCCTGCACACACTGTCTCTCTCTCTCAAAAATAAATTTAAAAAAAAATTTTTAAGCCAAAATCAGTACTCTAAGGAAGATCTTCAGTATTCTATGAATGTGAGAGTTCTTCCAGGTATCCGGTGTATACTTACAAGTACATTAGGAAATACAATGTTACAAGTCTAAAGACTAGGTAACAATAACAACACCAGGTGGGTCCATAAATAGAAAAATGCTCTGGTTTCCTATGTGCTTTATTTCTTCTAAGAACTTTTTATATTTCTAAAAGGTAATATTTTAGGTCAGACATTCTATTATATCCAAAGCTCTGTTGGAAGTAATAGGGATGGTTAAATTTAAATTTAGATGCATTTAGGCAAACATATAATAGAAATGAGTAATAAATCTTAGGCAAATCACAATGTTTCTAGTCCTCAGTTTAACTGATGGCAGAAGATGGGCACTAAATTGTCTAAATTCCAGCTCTAAAATTCTACTACCCTATAAAGCATCAAAATTATTTAAAATATGACTTTATGCTATTATATTGCTAACCAACTCACATTTTATTTTCTGCCAAACAAAGGTGCTCTTTAAGAAGCTGAATTTCAGATTCTTTTTCTTGAAGTGCTATCTGAGACTGATATTCTTTGTCTCGATTGGCCACCAGCAAAGCTTCTAGATTCTGCATGGAGATTCTCTCATTTGTCATCTGACTCCTGAGGAGTTCTATTTCAGAGCGAGCAGAATCTAACTCATTCTCCATCTGTACAGTAATAGGAAGATATCTGTACTTATTTCCATTCATTCATTGAACTGATTATCAGAGACTCATAAAATTTCTGTATTATGTTATAAATCGACAATCACTTGTAATTTCTTAATTAGAAATTATGTCCTCCTTCTTGCCAAATACACACAAAGTATCACTTTCTCCAACTCTCTGATCCTATCAAAAAATTCATTAATTTAAGTAAAGACTTATTAATAATCCCAAACTGCAAGCAATTTCCATTTCCAGTGTTGACATTTCTTTATATAATTCCGCAAGACTGACATGGTGATATACATGACTATTGCTTTGTCCTGAGTTAGGTGAGTTACAAACACCTAACTACCTTATAGAATGTTATTGTACTTCATAGTTAAGGAAGATAAGGAATAACTGCACATTCTCACTCTTGCATAAACCTGTGGAAAGCTTCATTTTTTGAAAGTTACCTTGAGCCTCAAAAATGCACTGTAAGCCAAATGTTTCTTCAAAAGAAGACCAGACATTGATATTTAGAAAAAAAGTATTCCTTATCTCATAATGCACATTACAATAAATCATACATGAATTTAAAAAGTTAAATGTGAAAAAATAAAACTAAGAAAAAAATTTAATAAAAATGAAATTATTGGGGTGGGGTGGCCAGGAAGGGGAAGAACTGTCTAGACTAGATATAATTTAAAATGATGTATGACCATATAAAAAATAAACATATTGATTATAAACCTAAGCAAAATTTACAAGGAAACAACTGGAAAAATATAAACTCAGTTTGTGTGGTAACAGATAGTAGCTACACTTGAGGTGAGCACAGCATCACCTGTACCCTTATTGAATCACTATGTTGTACACCTGAAACTAATGTAACATTGTGTGTCAACTATACTCAGGTTTTTAAAAATTTTTAAAAAGAAACTCAATAAATAAAATGGTTAATATCTTACTACTAAAAGGGACTCATACAAATTTATGAGAAATATGAACTAATGATATAAACAGATGATTTATAAATACAGCTCATTAGTAAACATGTGGGAAAAAAACCTACCCTTACTAATATATACTAAGTGAGTATAAACTGAAACAAGATGCTATTTCTAGTACAGATTTCTTAGTCTTGATACTACTGACATTTTGGGTTGGATAATTATTTGGTGTAGGGAGATGCTTTATGCACTGTAAATATATTTAGCAGCATCCTTGGCCTCTACTCATTAGAGGCTGGTAACATTCCCCCACCCCAGTTGTGACAATCAAAAATGTCTCCAGATATTGCTAAATGGCCACAGGGGAGCAAAATCTCTTTCAGTTGAACCACTGTTTAAGTTTATCAAATTGGCAAATTTCTTGGTGTTTATTGGTTAACATTAAAATGGGCAATGGCATGACACTTGGGTGGCTCAGTCGGTTGAGCGTCTGACTCTTGATTCCAGCTCAGATCCCAGGGTCATGAGATTGAGCCTTGTGTCTGGCTCTGCACTGAGCATGGAGCCTGCTTGAGATTCTCTCCCCCAACCATCTCTCTCTCCCTTCTGCCCCTCTCCCCCACGCATGCATGCACTCTCTCTATCTCTAAAAATAAAAAAAAATAATGGGCAATGGCAAGTTCATATACTTTGCTAGCAGGAATACAAAATGAAACAAACTTTTTTTTTGCAACATCTTTATTGGAATATAATTTACGTACCATACAACTCACCCATTTAAAAGGTACAATTCAAATTAATTAATTAATTAAAGGTACAAATGAATTGGATTTTTAAAAGTTTTTATTTAAATTATAGTTAGTTAACATATGGTGTAATATTGGTTTCAGAAGTAGAATTTACTGTTTCATCACTTACGTAAAACACCCACTGATCATTACAAACAAGTGCCCTCCTTAAAACCCATCACCCATTTAGCCCATCCCTCTCCCACCTCCCCTCCAGCAACCCTCAGTTTATTTTCTATACTTAAGAGTCTCTTATGGTTTGTTTCCTTCTCTCTCTGTTTTCCCCCCTGTGTTTATCTGTTTTGTTTCTTAAGTTCCACATGAGTGAAATGATATGGTATTTGTCTTTCTTTGATTTATTTTGCTTAGCATAATATACCTTAGTTCCATCCATATCATTACAAATGGCAAGATTTCATTCTTTTTTTATGGCTGAGTAATACTGATGCAGAAAAAAAAGTATTTGACAAAGTATAGCATCTGTTCTTGATAAAAAGCCTCAACAAAGTAGAGATAGAGGGAACATAACGTCAACATCCTAAAGGCCATATACAAAAGACCCACAGATAATACCATCCTCAATAGGGAAACACTGAGAGCTTTTCCTATATGGCTAGGAACAAGACAGAGATGTCCACTCTCACTACTGTTACTTAACACAGTACTGGAAATTCTAGCATAGGCAATCAGACAACAAAAAGAAATAAAAGACATCCAAATCAGCAAGCAAGAAGTCAAACTTTCTCTATCCACAGACAACACGATGCTCTATATAGAAAATCCAAAGACTCCACCAAAAACTGCTAGAACTGATACATGAATTCAGTAAAGTCAAAGGATACAAAATCAATGTACAGAAATCGGTTGCATTTCTAAACACCAATAATGAAGCAGCAGAAAGAAAAATCAAAGAATCAATCTCATTTACAACTGCACCAAAACCCATAAGATACTTAGGAATGAACCTAACCAGAGGTAAAAGATTCATATGCTGAAAACTATAGAACATTTATGAAAGAAACTGAAGGAAACACAAAGAAATGTAAAAACATTCCATGCTTGTGGATCATAAGAGAAATATTATTCAAATGTCTGTATTACCCCCCCAATCTACATAATCCCTATCAAAATAATATCAGAATTTTTCACAGAGCTAGAACAAATCTGAAATATGTATGGAACAACAAAAGACCTTGCATAGTCAAAGCAATCTTGAAAAAGTAAAGCAAAGCTGGCAGCATCACAATTCTGGACTTCAAGCTATATTACAAAGCTGTAGTCATCAAGATGGTACAGTATTGGCACAGAAACAGACACATACATCAAGGGAACAAAATAGAAAACCCAGAAATGAACCCACAACTATATGGTCAACTAATTTTTGACAAAGCAGGAAAGAATATCCAATGGAAAAAATAATTGTTTTTAATATATGAACAGAATTGTGCAAACATGCCCCAATCTCATACTCTAGTGCTGTAACTTTTTCACCATCCCAAAATGAAACTCAGTACTGATTAGCAGTCACTCTGCACCCACCCCTCCTACTGCAGCACCATCCCTAGGCAGTCCCCAATCTACTTTCTGGCTTTATAATCAGCATTCTTTTAGACATTTCAAATAAATGGAATAATATAATATATATGTGGTCATTTGTGACTTGTTTCCTTTACCTAGCATAATGTTTTCAAGGATCTTCCATGTTACAGCAGGTATCTATACTTCATTCCTTTTATTGCCAAATAACATTCACTTGCATAGGTGTAAAAACATACGAGTTATTTACATCTTTTGGCTAGTATAAATAATGCTGCTAAGAACATTTGTGTACAAGTTTTAGAGTGGATGGACCTGTATTTTCATTCCTTTTTGATATACAAGATTAAAGTTTCTGTGCTTTATGGTAATCCTATTTTTAAAATTTTGAAGAACTGCCAATATATTTTCCAAAGTGAACTATCTTATATTTCCAATAGCAATGTATTTTGAATGCTCCAAATTCTTTACATCTTTGCCAATACCTGTGATTGTTTTCTAAATTATTTTTATAGCCATCCTAGCAGTTGTGAAATGGTATAGTTTTGATTTGCATTTCTCTGTTAATGATATTGCGTACTTTCTCACGTACTTATTGGCTATTTATGTATCTGCTATAGAGAAGTGTCTATTGAGATCCTTTGCCCATTTTTTAAGTTATTAAGTTGCAAGAGTTCTTTATATTTTCCAGATATGATTCTCTTATTATATGCATGCTTTATAATTTTTTCACCATTCTGTGCATTGCATTTTTAATTTATTGATGATATTATTTGGAGCAGAAAAGTTTTTATTTTTATGAAATTATTTTATTTTTTCTTTTGTTGCTTGTGTTTTTGATGTGGATCTAAGAAAGCATTAGTTAACCCAAAGTCACAAAGATTTGCTTCTGTTTCCTAATTACGAGTTTTCTAACTTTAGCTCTTACATATAGGACTATAATCCAACTTAAGTTAATTTTTGTATGTGGTATGTGATAGGAATCCAAGTTCATTCTTTTCCATGCAGATATTCAGTTGTCCCAGTACCATTCATTAAAGACTATTCTTTCCCCATTAAATTGTACTGGCATCGCTTTTTTAAAAAACCATTTGTCCATAAATGTAAGAGTTTATTTCTGGATTCTCAATTCTGTTCCACTGACCTATATGTCTTTCTCTATGCTACTATTGCACTATCTTGATTACTGTAGTTTTGTAGCCAGTTTTGAAATTGGGAAGTGTTAGTTCTGTAATTTTGGTATTTTTCAATATTGTTTGTTTTACTTGAACTTCCATATTAATTTTGTATCATCTTTTTAACTTCTACAAAGAAAACAGCTGGGATTCTGATAGGCATTGTATTAAATCTGTAAATCACTTTGGGGTGGTATTACCTTTTTAACAGTGTTTAGTCTTCTAATCTATGAATATGGGATGTGTTTTTGTTTATTTAGTTCCTCTTTAATCTTTTTTAGCAATGTCTTCTAGTTTCAGCAATGTCTTCTACTTCTACTTCTTGTTTGTAAAGTACAAGTTTTGCACTACTTTTGTTAAATTAATTCCTAAGTATTCTATCTCCTCTTGATGCAGTTCCATCTGATGGAATTGTTTTCATTAATTTTTGGATTGTTCATTGCTAATATATAAAAATATAATTGGTGACTGTATATTGATCTTATATCCTGCAACCCTGATGAACTCATTTATTAATTTTAGGGTTTTTTTTTTTAGCAGACTCCTTAGGATTTTCATATCCATGATAGTGTTATCTGTGAATATAGTTTTACTTCTTTACCCATCTGGATGTCATTTATTTCTTTTTCTTGTCTAATTGCCCAGGTTAGCACCTCTAGTGCAATGGTGAATTAGAAGAGGTGGAGACAGCATTCTTATCTTGACACTGTCAAGAAAAGGGGAAAGCATTCAGTCTTTCAACATTAAGTATGACATTAACTCAGGGATTTAATCAAAACAAAATTCATCTTTAAACATTGGAAGAATTTACACCTAAAGCTATCTGGGTCTAAACTTTTCTTTATGGAAGTTTTTTTTTTTTTTTTAATAGTTTATTGTCAAATTAGTTTCTACATAACACTCAGTGCTCATCCCCAAAGTGCCCTCCTTCATGCCCATCCCCCCCTCCCCCCCAC
>NW_024080698.1:4344140-4390575 GCF_003009895.1 Hyaena hyaena
CCCCCTTGGTCCTCCGTCAAGTTCCTCCTAATCCTCCTATACGTGCACACATATGATATTTGTCCTTCTCTGCCTGACTTATTTCGCTCAGCATAACACCCTCAAGGTCCATCAACTGTTCAGAGGACGCAGGTTGGGCACCAGAGAGGGTCCCTGGACTCTTGCCACAGAAGGTCACTGAAGAAGGCTTGCATCAGAGCAGCCTTCACTCTGTGCTGGGCAGAGCCTGACTGCTGGACTGACACCTGACGTGGGGCGAAGAGTTGGCCAGAAGAGACAGGTCATTTCTGGAGACTAGCGGGAAGGAAGAAGAGACAAGGGGCCGTGGCTTGTGCCATCACCAAACAACGCAGCAACTGAGGAAGTTTTAAAATTACTTACTCAATCTAATTACTTGTTAAGATATATTTAGATTTTCTATTTTTTCTTAAGTCAGTTTCAGCACTTTCTGCTTTTCTGGGAATTTACTGACTTCATCTAAATTATGTAATTTTTGGCATTTAGTTGCTTATAATATTCCTTTATAATCCTTTTATTTTCTGTATAATTAGTAGTGATGTCTCCCTTTCATTCTTGGTTTTAGTAATTTGACTTGTCTCTCTCACACACACACTTACTCATTCTAGTTAAAGTTTTATCAATTTTGTTGATATTGTGAAAGAACAGTCTTGGGTTTTTTTATGTTTTCTATTGTTTTCCCATCTTGGTTTTTATTAATTCCTTCTCTAGTCTTTATAATTTCTTTCATTCTTCTTCCTTTAGATTTAGTTTGCTTCTCTTTTTCCAGTGTCCTAAATGAAAGCTTAGGGTTAGTGACTTGAGATCTTTCTTCCTTTTTTAAAATATAGACATTTACAGTTATAATTTCCCTGTATGTATTGATTGAATTGGCATCTTATAAATTGGGGCACATTGTTTTCATTTTCATTAATCTCAAAGTATTTTCTTTTTTCTTTGTGATTTCCTCTTTGACTTACTGATATTGGGGAGTGTGTTGTTCAGTTTCCGTTTACTTGTGAATTTCCCAAATTTCCTTCTTTTATTGATTCCTAATAATTGCATTCTGGTGGGAGACTATGATTTGAATCCTTTAAAAAAATTTTTTAATGTTTTTATTTATTTTTGAGAGAGAGCATGAGTGGGGGAGACGCAGAGAGAGAAGGAGACACAGAATCTGAAGCAGGCTCCAGGCTTTGAGCTGTCAGCACAGATCCTGATGTGGGGCTTGAACTCACAAGCTGTGAAATGATGACCTGAGCTGAAGTTGGAGATTTAACCAACTGAGCCACCCAGGTGACCTAGGATTTGAATCCTTTTAAATTTACTGAGGCTTGTTTTATGGCCTAACATATGGACTATCCTGGAGGATCATTCATGTATAGTGGAGAAAACTGTATTCTACTGTTGTTAACACATATATCTGTTAACTCTAGTTTGATTTTAGTTTTGTTGGAGTCTTCTATTTCCTTGTTGATGTTCTGTCTAGTTGCTTTCTTCTTTACTGAGAGTACTGTATTGAAGTTTCCAACTATTATTGTTGAACTGTTTATTTCCAGATAAATACAGAAATATTATTCTTATTTAACTCTAATTTCCTACTCCCCTCTTTAGTGCTAGTAGTATTTTACATGTTACATCTATATGTCATAAGTCCCATAACATATTGTTGTAATTACTTTTAATTAATATATATTTTAAATAAGTTGATAGAATAAAAGAGAGCAAGTATATATAGTTAGACTTAACAGATAAGGGATCCAAACCAGCTATTCTAAATATTTTAGTTCAAAGAACTAAAGGAAATCATGTTTAAAGAAGGAAAGGAATGTATGATGACAATGTCTCGTCAATAGAGCATAATAAGGATATAGAAATTATAAACTATTTTTCAAAGGCAGTTTCTTTTACTAGCTTTATTTACCTGTGGATGAGTCACACTTTCCTGTTTCTTTGAAAGTCAAATTGTTGTTGAAAATTGGACATTTAAGATAGCATATTATAACAAATCTGAATACTGATCCTCCGTACCTCAGGGCTTATTGTGATCCATACTTCCTCTTGCCCTCCCTCCCTCCTCCGGACAGTTTCCATGAAATATATTCCCCTTGCAGTGTACAGCTTCTGATGTTGCTTCTCAAAGTATGTGCACAATCATTCAGACTCATTTATCATCAGCATGTTCATAGTTTCTCTAAAACATTCTCTTGAGATGACAGTGGATTTAGACAGGCTACCTTTCTCTGTTCCTGATCTTGTGTTAAGTTTCTAGTTGGTCTGTCTCTATTGGTATCATCCAAATGTTAGCCTCCCTTAATTGCTGGCTGACTGCTCTATTGATTTTGACAATGGCCTAGGGGTATAAATTGCTTTACAGTCTGCTGTAGTTAAGTTTGGATCATTTGCAGGGCGGTTTCGGATAAGTCTTTAATGCTTGCTCTGACTCGAGGTTTGTTTAGCTATTACTTTCCATGGTTCTTTATTAAACTTCTTTTTTTGGCAGAGGGGGGTGGTTAGGCTTTTTTTTTTTTTACTTTATTTTTTAAAAATAGTTTATTGTCAAGTTGGTTTCCAGTACTCTTTATTAAACTCCTAAGTAGCCTATTGTTTTGCTTCTTGTTTTCATGAAGTTACCAGTTCCCTTTAAAAAAACTTTCATTTCATGACTAATTGCTGAAATCCTTAGGATGAACTGGATAATGCAACAGCTGCTCTCCTGAGTTTAGGTGTTGCTCCTTCCTGGAATCCATGCCTGAATCTGTGGTATACAACTTTTACATGACTCACTGGACTGGTCCCAGGGGTACTTCATCTTTCAGCCTTGATACTACAGTTATACTTTCTCTTCTACCTGGCAGGGTAGCCACATTTGCCACATCAGCTTCTAAAAGTGGTAGGCCTTAGAGTCACAGCAGCAGCACATGTACATCTTCTTGCCATGCTTTCCAAATGATGATTGACATTCCCTTCATCATCTCACTTCTGTGGTGGAGACCAAAAAGAAAGCACTTCTGCTTCATAATGTTTAGAAGCTTCTGCCCAGCAGAGTATCACTAGTTTCTTCTTAACTGTGTATCATCACTTTCTGAAAGCTCTCTGGCTACATATGCCCAAATTTCCACTTCTGGGAATTAAGAAGTATAATGCAAAATGTGATAAAGGTTTTATGTAACAAAATAATTATAATGGTTTTTTATATACAAATTAAAAATCTGAAAATTTTTATTTCCTAGAAAGAGGAAAATACTGAAAGGTAGAATAATCAATTGTAATATGCCACTATGGCAAATATGTAAACAACATAAAAATCTGGCTAGGAAAAGAAAAGGGCTAAAAGGAAATAAAACAATATATTTATTACAGGAGAATGGTTCTCATTTTAGTTTTAGGTCCTGAAATCCACTATAACTTTAGATGATGATTACACTTTTAAAAATCTTTTGTTTCATTAAAAATTATATGGGATTCCCCAGAGCATTTTTCATATTATTCTGAAGGAAATCATCCATAACACAACTATTAATTAAAGAACATTAAAGGAAGGGTATTTGGAGTTCATGTTCTTAACATTCCTCTTGAGAAGAGTTAGATAAAAGACAGATATACCATATTTATTTGGAAAATAGAAAACTAAGACCTATGTGAATTTGTATGGTATATATATCTTAGTGTTGGGGAACATCTTCAAAAGATGTGAAACAAATTGCCCTATAAGCTAGACCTAGACACTCAAAGGCTCCTTACCCGCTCCCCTGTCCTTGAAATGTGGATTCTACTTGCCTCCCCCACTCCCAGAGGCTGCTCCAAGGACATAGCATTGAGATAGTGATATACGATATTGAAAACACCTACACAATATATATGACTGAGCTGAGTTTGGGCCTCTTTATAAGATTTAACGATTTGGTGGATGAGTGCAAGGTTCCATTCTTCTTGCTACTGCTCAAGACAAACTTCATACGTAAGTTCCTTTTGCTAACAAAACTGCCACCTCCCAACCTGGAGTGGTCTGCCCTTTTTTTTTTCTTTTTGGTGTCTTCCTGCCCTCTGAGTACAGGAACTATTTTCAAATTATGCCTGGGAAGCTCCCAGGAGGGTTATCAACCAACACTCAACAAATATATTTTTTTAAAGCAAAGAAAACTGGGGCACCTGGGTGGCTCAGTTGGTTACGTGGCTGACTTTGGCTAAGATCATGATCTCACAGTCTTTGAGTTTGAGCTCCATGTTGGGCTCTGTGCTGACAGCTCAGAGCCTGAAGCCTGATTCAGATTCTATGTTTTCTTCTCTCTCTGTCCCTCCCCCATTCTTTCTCTCTCCCTCTCTCAAAAACTAAACATTAACAAATTTTTTAAATATATAAAGCAAAGAAAACTAAGACTGTAAAAGACTCTAAAATTCCTAATACTAATGCTTTAAATAATTTGCATTATTTAATGAAAATAATGAAGAAGAAGAGAAATAAGGGAGAATGAAGAAGGAGGAGGAGGAGGAGATATAGATCTTTTTCCCTTAACCTCTCCTTTTCTCATTTAAACTTATGTAGTGATTACAGGAATGCAAGCCTGGCTCAGTGTTCAAAAATCAATCAGTATAACCAATCATAACAGGCTAAAGAAAAAAAATTGCATGAGTATATTAATTGATGCAGAAAAAGCAATTGACAAAAATTCAATAATCATTTATAATAAAAGCTCTCAGAAATATAGGAAGAAAGAAACTTCCCCAACTTGATAAAAAGCATAAGAATACTTAATGGTATACTTAATGGTAAAAGACTTACTGCTTTTCCCCTAAGATTGGAAGCAAGGACTTTCACCACTCTTCTTCAATATAGCACTAAAGTACTACTCAGTGTAAAAAGGCAAGAAAAGGGATAAAGATTGAACACGAAGAAATAAAATCCCTATTTTCAGATAACATGTTTGTCTATATAGAAAATTTCAAGGAATCTACAGAAAAACTCCTAGAACCATAAAATGGGTTCAGCAAAGTCAGAGAATGTAAGAAAAACATTTAAAAATCAATACTTCTATATACTTGCAATGAGCATACTGACAGCAAAATTAAAACTACAGTACCACTTACAGTAGTTAAAAAAAGGGAAATCTTTTGTATTCTATATTTGTAAATCTGACAAAACAGGCACAGAACTAACATGCTGAAAACTACACACAGCTAATAAAAGACATCAAAGAAAATCTAAATAAGACATACAATGTTCATTGATTGGAAGTCTCAACATAGTAAGGATGTCAGTTCTTCCTAGGGTTAATGTGATTCCTATCAAAACCTCAGCAAGATTATTTTTTGTGTGAAAATAGGCAGACTACTCTAAAATGTACATGGAAAGGCAAGGAGATGAGAATAGTTAAGACAATTTTGAAAAAAAAAACAGAATAAAGTAGATAAAATCAGTCTACCTGAGTAAAAGACATATTATATAGCTATAGTAACCAAAACTGTGTGGTATTGGGGCAGACAGACACATATACAAATGTAAAAGAATAGAAAACCAAGAAATATACCTATTCATATATGTCCAATTTAATGGAGGATGCAATTCTTTTTCAACAAAGGTACCAAAACCACTGGACACCCACAGGCAAAAAATGAACCTTGATGCATCTCACACCTTATACAAAAATTGTCTCAAAATGGATCATGGCATTAAATGTGAAACATAAAACTGTCACATTTTTAGAATAAATCCTAGGAAAAATCTTTGGGAATGAGAGGTGCACAAAGAATTTGTAGACTTAAAACCAAAAATACAATTCATGAAAGGAAAATTGATAAACTGCAAATTATCATAAATTAAACTTTTGCTGTGAGAAAGACCCTGATAAGATGAAAACACAAGCTGTACAATGTGAGAAAATATTTGCAAACCACATATCTGATAAAGGAGCAGTATCTAAAATATATAAAGAAATTTTAATACTCAACATTAAAAAGGCAAACAACTGAATGATACAGAAAAAATGTATTTCTGTAGAAAAAACGGATACATACAGCAAAAGATACAAAGAGATGTTTCACCAAAGAAGATATATAGAGGGCAAATAATCATATAAAAATATATTCCACTTCATTAATTTAGGGAAATGCCACTAGACCATGATACAGCACTATACACATATCAGAATGTTTAAAATAAAAAATACTGACACCACCAAATGCTGACAAAGATGTGGAAAAATTGATTGCTCACACATTGTTGGTGAGAATGCAAAATGGTAAACAGTTTGGCACTTTCTTAAAAAATGAATCATGCCAACTACCATATGACCCAAAAACTGCATTCCTGGGCATTTACAGAAAAATGAAGACTGAGTTTCATATAAAAACATAGAGACAGTGTTTACAATTGTTTTATTTGTAAGATCCAAAAACTAGAAATAACCCAGGTGTTCTTCAATGGATAATTAATTTTTTTTAATGTTTATTTATTTATTTCTGAGAGAGAGACAGAGACAGTGTGAGCAAGAGAGGGTCAGAGAGAGAGGGAGACACAGAATCGAAAGACATGCTCCAGGCTCTGAGCTAGCTGTCAGCACAGAGCCCGATGCGGGGCTCAAATCCACAAACTGTGAGATCATGACCTGAGCTGAAGTCGGATGCCTAACCGACTGAGCCACCCAGGCGCCCCATCAATGGATAATTAGACAACTGTGTTACACCCATAAAATGGAATACTGCTTAGCAATGAAAAAGAATGAACTACTAGTATATGCAACAACCTAGATAAATCTTCAAGAATCATGCTGAGTGAAAAAATCCAATCCCAAAATATTACATACCATGTGATTCTATTTATATAACATTATTGAAGTGACAAAATTATAGAAATGGAGACTAGATTAGTGGTTGTTATGAGTTAAGGAGGAGTTGGGGATAGGTGGGAAGTAGACAGGGTTACAAAAGGGCAACATGATGGATCCTATGATGGAAATGTTCTATACCCTGTCTGATTCAATGTCAACATCCTGGTTATGATTTTATACAATAGTTTTGCAAGAGATTACCGTTGGGGGAGACCAGGTAATGGATACTTTGTGTTATTTCTTACAATTGTATGTGAATCTACAATTACCTCAAAATTGAAATTTAATTTAGACAAAATTATCTGAGTGGATAGTATATGCATAGTACAGCTGAAGAAATACAAAGAAGGTTCTTACACTTGAAATTACAGCTTATTATGTAATGTATAAACATATATACATAAATAACTAAATTTCAAGACAAAAAAGTTTTTTAAGTTTTTTTAATGTTTATTTATTTTTGAGAGAGAGACAGAGCATAAGTCAGGAAGGGGCAGAGAGAGAGGGAGACACAGAATCAGAAGCAGGCTCCAGGCTCTGAGCTGTCAGCACAGTGCTCAGTGCAGGGCTCAAACTCCCAAACTGCAGGATCATGACCTGAGCTGAAGTTGGATGCTTAACCCACTGAGCCACCCAGGTACCACAAAGCCAAAAAATTTACATTTTAGTTAATATACAGTGCAATATTGGTTTCAGGAGAATTCAGTGATGCATCACTTACATTTAACACCCAGTGCTCATCACAAGTGCCCTCCTTAATACCCATCATCCATCTAACCCATCTTCTACCTCCCTCCCTCCATCAACCCTCATTTTGTTCTCTTATCATTAAGATTCTCTGTGGTTTGTTTCCCTCTCTCCTCCTCCCCACCCTTACCATACGTTCGTCTGTTTTGTTTCATAATTCCACATGAGTGAGGTTATGTGATATTTGTCTTTCTCTGATTGATTTATTTCACTTAGCATAATACATTCTAGCTTCATCCATGTCATTCCAAATGGCAAGATTTAATTCTTTTTGATGGCTGAGTAATATTCCATTATATATATATCCATTCATCCAGTTGATGGACATTTGGACTTTTCCCATAGTTTGGCTATTGCAGATAATGCTGCTATAAATATTGGGGTGCATATGCCCCTTCTAATCAGTTGGGTAAATACCTAATAGTGCCATTCCTGGATCATAGGGTAACTCTATTTTTAGTTTATTTGAGGAAATCCATAATGTTCTCCAGAGTGGCTGCACCAGTTTGCATTCCCACCAACAGTGCAAGTTTCCCCTTTTTCCACACCCTCACTAATACCTATAATTTCTTGTGTTGTTAATTTTAGCCATTTTGAGAGGTGTAAGGTGGTATCTCATCATAGTTTTGATTTGTATTTCCCTAATGATGAGTGATGTTGAGAATCTTTACATGTGTCTGTTAGCTATCTGGATGTCTTCTTTGGAAAGGTGTCTATTCATGTCTTCTGCCCATTTCTTAACAGGGTTGCTTGTTGACAAATTCTTTATATATTTTGGATACATGTCAGGAGTATTTTAAAATGCAGTTAGGGGGCACCTATGTGCCTAGGTGGGTTAAGCAATGGCCTCTTGATTTCAGTTCAGGTCATGATCTTACAGTTCACAAGTTTGAGCCCTGTGCTGTCAGCATGGAGCCTCCTTAGGATTCTCTCTCTCTCCCTCTCTTTCTGCCCCCATCCCCCACTAGTATGCACTCTTTTTCTCTCAAAATAAATATATAAACCTAAAAAATACAGTTAGATTTAGCCTGGCCATTTTGCATCCATTAGGATAGCTATTATCATAAACAGAAACAAAAAAAACTAAACTAAAACATAACCAGTGTTGGCAAGGATGTAGAGAAACTGGAACCCATGTGCACTGTTGGTGGGAATGTAAAATGGTAAAGTCATTGTAGAAAAGAGAACAAAATTTCCTCAAAAAATTAAAAATAGAATTGCCATATGATTCAGAAATCCAGCTTTGTATATAAATACAAAAGAACTGAAAGAAGGGCCTTGAGAGATATTTGCACCCTCATGGGGATAGCAGCATTATTCACAATAACTAAAACATGGAAGCAATCCAAGAGTCTATTAAATGATGAATGGATAACCAAAATGTAGTATATTCATACAATGTAATATTATTCAGTCTTAAAAAGGAAAGAAATTCTGTAATATGCTACAACATTGATGTACCTTGAAGACATTATGCTAAGTGAAATAAGTCACAAAAAGACAAATACTGTATGAATCCACTTATATGAGGTACTTAGAGTAGTAAAAATCATAAAGAGAAAGTATAATGATGGTTGCCAGGGGCTTGGGAAAGGGTAGAATAAGGGTTATTATTTAATAGGTAGAGAGTTTCAGATTTACAAGATGAAAAGATATGGGCATGGACAGTGGTAATGGCTGCACAACAATATGAATGTATTTAATACCACTGAACTGTACACTTAAAAATGGTTAAGACAGAAAAGGTTATGTGTATTTTAACACAATAAAAGAAAAAATAGAAAAAAACTATGACAATAGTAAAGAAGCTATAAAACTTGAAGTAAACATCCTTAAATGTGTAAAAATTAATATAAATCACTTTCAACTTTATATACTGTTGTACATCTAAGGGCAACGATTTTAAAGCTTAAAGAAAATTATTGGACTATACACTACTTAGTCATGATAGAGTATTATTTTAAGAAACTTTGGGATAATATTTTCTGGTATTTCATCTTAATACCGTTTCAGTTGTAATGATATGTATTAGTTTTCCAATTTGAAAATAGCAGTAAAAAATATTTTTTAAAAAACTTAAGGATATCATTTGAATTTTTACAGTGAGAATCTATTCATGAGTTACTTTCATCATTAAAAAGTTCTTGCTGAGGAGTGCCTGGGTGTCTGAGTCAGTTAAGAATCTGACTTCAGCTTAGGTCATGATCTCACAGTTCATGGGTTCAAGCCCCATGTTGGGCTCTGTGCTGACAGTTCAGAGGCTGGAACCTGCTTCTGATTTTGTGTCTCCCTCTCTCTCTGCCCCGACTCCGCTCACATTCTCTGTCTCTCAAAAATGAATAAATGTTTAAAAAAATTTTTAAAGTTCTTGCTTAAATAAAAAATAACTTAAAGGAAGAGTTGGAAAATTCTTACATATACCACTTAGTTAATAAAATATTTACAGTGGATTCTTAGAGAAACCAACAGACTCATGATGCTCAAATCCATCATATCCTCCTCACAAATAGTAGACTAACAAAATTTAAAAATGGGAACTGTAAATATGACCCCAATTTGTCAACTTTTAAGAAGTTTTTATTTAAATCCCAGTCACTTAACATACAATGTAATATTTGTTTCAGGTATATGATATAACGATTCATCACTTATGTACACCTGGTGCTCATCAAAACAAGTCGACTCCTTAATCACCATCACCTATTTAACCCACCCACCCCCATCCACCTCTTCTCGGGTAACCATCAGTTTGTTCTCTATAGTTTAGAGTCTGTTTTTTCTTGGTTTGTCTCTTTTTTCCCTTTGCTTATTTGCTTCTTAAATTCCACATGAAAGTGAAATAATATGGTATTTGTCTTTTTCTTACTGACATTTCACTTAGTATAATACTCTCTAGCTCCATCCATGTCACTGCAAATGGCAAGATTTCGTTCTTCTTCATGGCTGAGTAATATTCCTTTGTGTAAATATACCACATCTTTATCCATTCTTCAGTCAGTGGACACTTGGGCTGTTTCCAAAATTTGGCTATTGTAAATAATGCTGCTATAAACATTGGGATGCATGTATCCTTTTGAATTAGTATTTTTGTAATCTTTGGGTAAATTCAATTACATTATACAACTTGTATACATATCCTCTTAGGATCTGGGCTCCGACTATCTCTTCAGATACATCTCCAGTCACTTTCAACTGTGAATGCTACAATGGCCATTGCAAACCATTTACTATTCACTCAAGAATTCACTTTTTTTTTTAAACTTTATTTATTTATTTTGAGAGAGACAGAGACAGCGCAAGTGGGGGAGAGGCAGGGAGAGAGAGAGGGAGAGAGACAGAGAGAGAGAGAGTCCCAAGCAGTTTCCACACTGTCAGCATAGAGCCCAATGCAGGGCTCAAACCCACAAAGCTGTGAGATGATGACCTGAGCTGAAATCAAGAGTCAGACACTTAACCAACTGAGCAACCCAGGTGCCCCTAGAACTCATTTATAACTCCACACTGTTGTCTTTGTTGCTGCTCCCTCTGAATGGGTGCTTTATCCCTTCTGGGCTCAGTAGCACATCTTTGTGAATGCCTGCCTCACACCCGTAGGCCAATTAGGAATTCCTCTTCAAAAATATTGAACAGTTTTTACTAGTATAACATTCAAGCAAATAATTTGTTTATCAATACTGGGAGGTCCTTGGAAGCAAAGACCTGTCTCTCTTTTCCTTTTCTTTAGTTCTTTTCTTCTTTTTCTTTTTTTGAGTATAGATGACACATAATGTTATATTAGTTTCAGGAGTACAACATAGTGGTTCAATAACTCTATATGTTAGGCAATGCTCACCATAAGTGCAGTTACCATTTATCATCATGATTACTATTACAATACTATTGACTATACTCCCTATGCTATACCTTTTATCCACATGACTTATTAAGCCATAACTGGAAGCCTGTATCTCCTACTTTCCTTCACCCATTTTGCCCTTCACCCCACGCCTCCCCTCTGGCAGCCATCATTTTATTTTATGTATTTATGGGTCAGATGATTCATTTATTTTGTTTATAGATTCCACATGTAAGTGAAATAATATGGCATCTGTCTTTGTCTGATGTTTTCACTTAGCATAATATTCTCTGGATCTATCCATGTTTTGAATCTTATATTCATGGGGGCAAACACAATGTCCATGGATACAATCAACTGAATTACAGCTTAAAAGAACCCAGCTTAAATAAATTTAGCTTAAAAGAATATAATTTAGCTGAATAAATCCCAACCTCATAGTTTTTTGCTGATTTCTAGGTCAATGTGTTTTATAATTCTTCTGGCTAAAAGTAGATGCATACTCAATGGAAAAGATTCTGTTACTTCCTGAATTGTTGGAATACAACTGTCAGAAATTAATCTCTTGGACTTTAGAAATAAAATCTAAATTTGATAGACATGGCTTGATGTAATATTTTATAAAAACAATTTGTTTTTCTAAAATTATTGTAATTTTATAGTAGCAATGATATAGAAGAACCACTTAAAAATGTATTACATACCATTTCTATTTCTTGATCTTTAGCAATCAGCTGTCGATTCAGAAGTTCTTTGCTTGAGTCGAGTTTAATACAAAGTTCCCTTGTGGAAGATAAATCTGCAAGGGCAGATACTTTTTCAAACTGAACCTTCTGAAGTTCCTCTTCCATCTTTACAAGAGACTTGTGTAAGGTAGAAATCTGGGATTTATAAGACCTTTCTGCATTTAAGTGCTGTAAGGACAAAATTATTATATGTATATTTTTTTTTAACTTGAAAAAAAAGCAACATGGAAAACAAAATGGGGGAAATCTTTTGATAGTACACTTAGATTATAAGGAAATTTATACAATATAGGTGATAATAATAGTATATACAAAACACACTGGGAAAGATAAATACAGCTTTTAAATGTCTATACATAAAATCCACGAGGTAACGTGGTCAACTGGTCATTATTTTTAATGACTTAAAAGTCTCAACCCCAAAGCTAGTTATGATACATACATGTTTGGTCTGTAGTTCTATTTTTGCTATAGTTTCAATTATTCTATAAGATAAATATTATTGTTGTTAAAGACAAAACATTAGCCACCACTGTTTCACTCACAATTCCCATTTTCCAATTGTTGGATGGAATGTTTATCTAGATCATATCATAAAATGAGGACTGATATCTCTCTAGTACTTACTAATAACTCTGAGAGAAAAAGACTCTGGGCAAGTATAAATTGAGAATATAGCCACATTGGGGCACCTGGGTGATTCATTTGGTTGAGTGTCCAACTCTTGATTTTGGCCCAGGGTCATGGGATTGAGCCCTGCATCTAGCTCCACACTGAGTGTGGTGCCTGCTTAAAATTCTCTCTCTCTGCCTCTCTCCTCCATTTGTGCTCTATATCTCTCAAATAAAAAAATACATCCACATTATGGGAAATAAGCATATTTTAAAACTGCAATATGAAAATATTCTTTTTTTAATGTTTATTTTTATTTTTGAGAGAGAGAGAGAGAGCATGAGTGGGGCAGGGGAAGAGAGAGAGAGGGAGATACAGAATCAGAGGCAGACTCCAGGCTCTGAGCTGTTAACACAGGCTCCAGACTATGGGCAATCCAGGCATCAATCAAATAATCACACAAATGACTATATAAATACCTATTAAGTAACTATGTCTGGAGAAGAAAGCTGTATGACAAAGGAAATTGACCTAAACTAAGAGGATCAGAGAAGTCAGGAAAGGGTTTCCTGATAAATGACACATGAGCTAAGATCTGAATGATGAATATATATACAATGTGTGTTGGGGAAGGGAGCTTTTTGAACTGAAGGAATGCTAAATGTAAAGGTCCCAAAGGGAGTGTGTGGAGGGAGGGAAAATGACATGCTCCAACAACAGAGAGAAGACTAGTATGGCTGGAGCTCAGAAACCACAGAGAAGAGTGATAGGAGATGCAGCTGAAAAGTAGTCAAGAAAATGAAAAACATAATGAATGTATCAAAAAACAGACAAGTACAGCTAAAGAGGGAAGAATATACTAATAGCACAGAGCACAGCACAGAGAGATAAACATATAGAAACTGTGATAATAAAGATTAATAAAAATTTGGACTAGGAGATCCAACAAGCATATTATAAAAATTGAAGGAGACAGTACAGCAAATATAAAGGCAATAATGTTCAAATAAATAACATCTGAGAATTCTTTTAGAACTATTAAAAGGCATGAATACTCTGAAAAACTACAAAACCAAAGACCCCCTCAAACCATACGTACACATAATAGTTAAACTAAAAAGAGAAAAAGAATATCTTAAAAGAAAACAATGACAAAAGATACCTACAAAGAAAATCAGTTAGAATGAGAATACACTTACCAACAAATATAGTTATTTTTAAAGTTATCAAAGGAAAATAACTGTCAACCTAGAATTCTATACTCAGCTAAACTAATACAGAAGAATGAGGGTAAAATAAGTCCATTTTAGGAAAAGACTGAGAAAATTAACTCACCAGTCAAAGAAAGGAAGTAGTTTCAAGAAAGGAAATTAAACTTCATAGGAAGAAACAACACAAAAAGCAATGTTGAAAAATTCTGTAAACATATAAGTGGATATAAATAAGCACTGATTGAAAGAATAAGAACAAAGAGTGGTGATTTATTTATTTATTTATTTTTACATGAAAGTAGTGATTTATTTTTAAGGATATAAAAAACCAATATGGATCTAAAATAGCATACAACCATATTATAAAAGATCGGGGTATGTGTGCGTGTGTGTGTGTAAGGGGGGAGAGACCGAATAAGAAAGGACACTTACTAGTAAGCAGAATGTTGTGTTAAGTATTCAAATACACCTAGGACCACATATTGTTTAGGAGAAGGGCTGGAAATACTAACAATAGGTTTTGTTAAATATGCATATTATAAGTTTAACTACTAAAAGAACAGATAGAGAATGTATAGCTTCCAAACCAATAAATAGTGGTGGTAGAAAGTGCATAAAGAAAACAAACATAGATAAGATAAAGGAAAGAAATAATTAACATAAAAGAATCATGACACGTAGAAAGTACAAAACACAAAATAAATTTGAAATAGTAAACATAAACTGATTCTGTGTAGTCAACACAGAATCAAATGTGTGAAACATAATGAAATTAGCAAACAAGGACATTGAAACAGATACTATAAATGCACTAAATAGGCTGAAGGATTTAAAGGGGAAAAAAGAAGAAAAGTAAAATACGTTCAAACGAACTAAATGGACTACTTGAAGATGAAATTATAATGACTGAAGTAAAAACTCCGCTGAATGTGATTAACAGCATATTAGGTATGTCAGAAGATCACTAAATTTGAAGACACAAAAAATGGCAACTATACAAAATGAAACAGAAAGAGAAGACCAGGGAAAAAATATATAGAGTATTAATGATCTATTGAATAATACCAACGATCTAATGTACTTTCAATTGGAGTTCCAGGAAAATATGATAGAAAGAATAAGAAACAGAAAATATCTTAAGAAATAATGGTCAAATATTCTCTGAATTTGATGAAACTTATAATAAACTGTTATAAACATAAGGAAAACAGCATTAATCTCAACTGTGGAATGTTCTATTGCTGAAAGCCAGTAATAGAGAAAAAAATTTTAAACAGCTGAGGCGGGGGGTAGAAGAACATGTTTAAAGAAATAAAGATAAACTTGACTTCAGATTTCTCTCTATAAACTACATAAGGCAGAATACAAGGAAAAGAAAAAGAGAGAGAGGCAAACCAAAAATCATACTTTTACCTATAGAGAACTGATAGTTACAAGAAGGGAGTTCCGGGGGAATAGGTAATAGGAATTAAGGAGTTCACCTGTGATGAGCATCAGGTGTTGTATAGAATTGCTGAATCACTATATTGTACACTTCAAACTAATATTACACTGTATGTTAACCTACTGGAATTTAAATTAAAACTTTAAGAAAAAAAGAAACAACTTTGCCAAAATGCTAAAAAAAAAAAAAATCCTACCAACTTAGAATTCTCTAGTCAGCAAGTATGTTCCTCAGGAATCAAGGTGAAATAAACACTTTTTAACACAAATAAGACCTGAATTGATGCCAAGAGAACTGCAAGAAATGTTTAAAGGAAATTCTTCTAGCAAAAAGAAAATGACAGTAGTTGAAGACTTGGATCCACTCCAAGGAATGAACGGCATACAAAACAGTAAAACATGTGGGTGAATAAAAAAGCCTTTCATTCACCTCACATTTTAATTTATTTAAAGTGAAATGATAAGTTTAAAGTGAAAATAATAATGCTATACTATAGGGTACATGATATATGAAGAAGTAAAATGTAAGAATACTAGGATAAATGATAGAAGGGAAGAAATAAAAGTGTACTATGAAGTAATATAGTATTTGAAGGTAGACTATGACAATTAAGAGATGCATGGTATATACTCTAGAGCAATAAGTTAAAAAAAGATATATAGCTTATATGACAATAGAGATAGAATAGAATATTTAAAACTCATTATAAAAGAAGGCTGGCAAGGTGGCACAGGCACAAAGCATCCTGTAACACTCCAGGTGTACACCTGCATTGGCTCCAGCAACTTGCCAAGGTGCCCCACCTGTGGAATGCACCAACTTGCATCCATGTCAACTTCAGCCATCATACTATAATGCCCTTTATACAAAGAGCCAGCCCCCCCCCCAACTTTGTACCCATTTCAGCGTCAGCCATCCTGCCAGGGTTCCCTCTGTGCAGGGAATCCTAGGAGCATGCAAGCTTCCACTGACTTCAGCTTTGACTGTCCAACCAAGATGCCATCTGTGCAGAGAATCCCAGGACTGCCCCCAAACCATGTTCACTTTAGCTCCAGTCATCCCACCAGGGCAGCCCCAGCAGTGAGTGTCCCAGACCCTCCAGCGCATCCAGCAACAGCTTGAGTCAGCCAGTGAAATTCACCAGGCACACCAAGTCTACACAGGGAATGATTACACACACAAGGACACTTCTTCAAGTTTAGGAAAAGTATTTGCTTTGCCTAATTCATAGAAAAAAAACATAGAAAGTCAAGGAAAATTAAGACAGAGGAATATGCTCCAAATAAAAGAAAAAAGACAAAACCTTAGAAAAAAAAAACTAAATAAAATGGGAATATCCAATCTATCTGATAAAATGATCAAAGTAATGATAATAAACATGCTCATTACATTGGAGGGAAGACTGGATGAACTCAGTGAGAACTTCAGCAAAAAGATAGAAAATATAAAAAAGAACCAATCGGAGTTGGTTGGTAATAAAATATAATTACCAAAATGAAAAACCACACTAGATGGAATCAACAATAGATCGGAAGACAGAAAAGAATGAATCAGCAATATGGAAAACAGGGTAATGGAAAGTACCCAAGCTAAACAACAAAAAGAAAAATGAATTTTTAAAATGCGAATAGGTTAAAGGATCTCTCAGACAACACTCGGTGAATAAATATTCCCATAATAGGGCTTCCAGAGGGAGAAGAGAGAGAAAAGGGTAGAAAGCTTATTGGAAGAAATATCTGAAAACTTCCCTAACCTTAGGAAGGAAACGGACATCCAGGTTCAGGAAACACAGAAAGTTCCAAAAGAGATGAACCCAAGGAGGTCTACATCATGACTCAGATTAAAGAGAGAATTTTATTTATATTTGAGAGAAAGAGAGTACATGCAAGAGCAGGTGGGGGGAGAGAGAGAGAGAGAGAGAGAATATCTTAAGCAGGCTCCACACTCAGCATGAAGTCAACACAGGGCTCAGTCCCACCACCCTGGGATCATGACCTAAAACAAAATGAGGAGTCAGACACTCAACCAATTGAGCCACCCAGGCACCCCAAAGAGAATTTTAAAAGCAGCAAGAGAAGAAACTAGTTACATACAAGGCAAATCCCATAAAGCTATCAACTGATTTTCAGCAGAAACTTTGCAGGCCAGAAGAGAGTGGCATGATATATTCAGTGTTGAAAAGAAAAAACCTACAACCAAGAGTACTCTAATCAGCAAGGTTATCATTCAGAATTGAAGGAGAGAGAAAGAATTTCTGAGACAAATGAAAGTTAAAGTAGTTTATCACCACTAAACCAGCCTTACAAGAAATGTTAAAGGGACTTAATTAAGTAGAAAAGTCAATAATTATAAGAAAATTATGAAAGGAAAAATTTCATGAGTAAAAGAAAACATACACTAAAGGTATTAGTCACTTACAAAGCTATTATGAAAGTCAAAAGTAGTAAAATCAATTATATCTTAAAAAGGTAGTCAATGAAACTCACAAAATAAAAATATGAGGGGCACCTGGGTGGCTCAGTCGATTAAGCCTCTGACTTTGGCTCAAGTCATGATCTCACAGTCTGTGGGTTCAAGCCCTGCGTCAGGCTCTGTGCTGGCAGCTCAGAGCCTGGAGCCTGGTTCAGATTCTGTGTCTCCCTCTCTCTCTCTCTGTCCCTCCCCCACTCATGATCTGTCTCTCTGTCCCAAAAATAAATAAGCATTAAAACATTTTTTAAATATGAAAAACATGACAACATGTTCATAAAACATGAATATGAAGGGAAGGATGGAATAAAACTAAAGCTCTTTTAGAATGCATTAGAAGTTAAGTGACCATCAACAATGTAGACTGCTACATACTTATGATGTTGTATGTGAACCTCATGGTAACTACAAACCAAAAACCTATAATAGATACAAAAAATTAAAGAAAAGGAAAGTCAAGCATAACACCAATCACAAGGAAAGAGAGCACGAGAAGAAGAAATAGACAAGAACTACAAAACAACAAGAAAACAGTTAACAAATGACAATAAGTACATACCAATCAATAATTACTTTAAATGTAAATGGCCTAAGAATGCCAAGAACAAACTGAGGGCAGATGGGGTGGGGGGAGGGGGAGGGAAGTGATGGGTATGGAGGAGGGCACTTGTGGGGATGAGCACTGGGTGTTATATGGAAACCAACTTGACAATAAACTATTTTAAAAAAAAAGAAAGAAAAGAAACATGCTGAAGCTTTCAGCCCATACACTCTACTGAAATCCTGCCTTCCATGATCCCTCTCCAGTCTTAAGAATCTGTATTTTGGGGGCATCTTAGTGGCTCAGCTGGTTAAGCATGACTTCAGCTCAGGTCATGATCTCATGGTCTGTGAGTTCAAGCCCCGCACCAGGCCCTGTGCTGACAGCTCAGAGCCTGGAGCCTGCTTCCAATTCTGTGTCTCCCTCTCTCTGCCCCTCCCCTGCTCGCGCTCTTTCTCTCTCTCTCAAAAACAAACATTTAAGAAAAATTTTTAAAAAGAATCTGTATTTCGAACTTAATTCACTTTGAATAAGAGAAAATACTTTTAAGAAATCTCGTTTCTATTAAATGCCGGCTTCTTTACACATATTGATTTAAAACATTTTTATACCTTTTTGAGTTACAGTTTCCTTACCATATGTTATCCCATTGATTTTTAGTAAATTTATGGAAGTGTGTGACTGTCACCACAATCCATTTCTAGAACTTCTTCATCTCCCCTCAGATTTCCCTCCCACCCATTTGTAGTCAGTCCCCATTCCCACCCTTTCAGCCACAGGTAACCAGTGCACTGATCTCTGTCTCCGTAAGTTTTCTCTTTCCAGGAATTTCATAAATGGGGCATACAATATGTGGTCTTTGTATCTGAATTATTTTATTTAGCATGTTTCTGATATCCATCTGTGTGGTCACATGTATCAATAGTATGATATATTTTTTAAGTTTTTTACATTTAATTCTTTTTGAGAGACAGAGCAGGAATGAGAGGCAGAGAGAGAATGAGACACAGAATCCGAAGCAGGCTCCAGGCTCGGAGCTGTTAGCACAGAGCCCGATGTGGGGCTTGAACTCACAAACTGAGATCATGACCTGAGTTGAAGTCGATGCTCAACCAACTGAGCCACCCAGGTGTCCCAATAGTACGACGTTTTTAATTGCTGGATAGTATTTCATCATTTGAAGAGTCTATATTTTGATTATTCATTCACTAGCTGGTGAGTGTTTGGGTTGTTTCTAGTCTTTGGCTATTATAAATAATGCTACCACAGACATTTACATACAAGGCTTTGTGTGGATGTTTGTTTCATTTCTCTTCGGTAGATTTCTAAGGATGGAAATCATGATAAGGTTATAGTTAACTTTATAAAAAGCTGCCATACTGCTTTCTAATGTAGCATTGTTATTTTACATTCCCACCAACTATATATGAGAGCGTCAGTTTCTCAAAATCCTTACCAATTCTTGGTATTTTCTGTTTATTGTTATTATTACCATCTTAGGGGATATGTAATAGTATCTTATTGTGGTTTTAATTTGCATTTCCATAATGACTAATTATACTGAGCACTTTAAAAAAATAATAATAAATGTAAATGGTCTGAATGCTCCAATCAAAAGACATAGGGTGATGGAATGGATAAAATAAGAAAGACCTATCTACAGAATGCCTACAAAATACTCAATTCAAACCTGAATATACATACAGAATGAAAGTGAAGGGATGGAAAAATATATTCCACGAAAATGGAAGTGGAAAAAAAAAAGCCAGGGTAGCAATACTTACATCAGACAAAATAGACGTTAAAACAAAGACCGTAATAAGAGATAAAGAAGTATATTACCTAACGATTAAGGGATCAATCCAACAAGAGGATATAACAATGATAAATATTTATGTACCAAACACTGGAACACCTAAATACATAAAGCAAATATTAACATATATAAATATAAAGATAGTGATTGACAGTAAGATAATAGGAAGGAACTTGAACACCCCATTATAGCAATGGATAGATCATCAAGAGAGAAAATCAATAAAGGCTCGGTGTCTTTGAATGACATATTAGACCAGATGGACTTAACATAGAACATTCCATCCCAAAACAATAGAATACAAATTCAAATGCACATGGGATATTCTTAAGGACAGATCATGTTAGGCTACAAAAACAATCTCATTGAATTTGAAAAGACTGAAAACATATCATGTGCCTTTTCTGACCATGATGGTAAGAAGGTAAAAGTAACTACAAGAAAATAAAACTGAACTAAAAAAAAAAATCCAACCAAACAAAAACACAAACCCACAAAAATGTAAGTGTTAAACAACATTCTAGTAAACAACAAATGAGTTGTCAAGAACAACAAATGAGTCAACAGCAACAAAAAATCCAAGGAAGAGATTTTAAAACACCTCAAGACAAATGAAAGTGAAAACACAACAGTTCAAAATCTTTGGGACACAGGAAAATCAGTTCTAAGTGGAAAATGTATAGCAGTACAGGCCTACCTCAAGAAACAAGAATAATTTCATAAAAACAACCTAACCTTTGATCTATAGAAGCTAGGAAAAGAACAAACAAAACCCAAAGTTACTAGAAGGAAGGAAACAATAAAGATCAAAGCAGAAATGAATGAAATAGAAACTAAAAAACAATAAAAAGACCAATAAAACTGAGAGATGGTACTTTGATAAATCTTTGATAAATACTTTAGTCAGACTCTTCAAGAAATAAAGACGACCTAAGTAAATAACAAGACATGAAAGAGAGAAGTAACAACTGGCACCACAGAAATACAAGGGATAATAAGTCTGTTATGAAAAATTATGTCAACAAATTGGACAACTTAGAAGAAATGTATAAATTCCTAGAAATATACAATCTTCCAAAACTGAATCAAAAAGAAGTAGAAAATCTGAACAGAACTACTAGTAACAAAACTGAGTTGGTAATCAGAACACTCCAACAAACAAAAGTCCAAGACCAAATGGCTTCATAGGTGAATTCTACTAAACATTTAAAGAACAGTTAATACCTGCTGTTGTCAAACTATTTCAAAGAGTAGATGAGGAAGTTAAGCTTCCAAATACATTTTACAAAGCCAGCATTACTCTCACATGAAAACCAAAGACGCTACAAAAATAAATAAATAAAACTGAAGGCCAATATCCTGATAAATATAGATACAAAAGTCTTCAACAAAATATTACCAAAACATATTCAACAGTACATGAAAGGCTCATTCACAACAATCAATTATTACTTACTCTGGGGACACCAGTATAGTTCAATACTCATAAATCAATCAATGCGACACATCACATTAACAAAATCAAAGAGAAAAACCATATGATCATCTCAATACATGCAGAAAAAGCATTTGACAAAATTCAACATCCATTCATGATAAAACTCTCAATAAAGTGGGTCTAGAGGTAACAAACCGTAACATAATAACCATATATGACAAACCCACAGCTACTATCATACTCAATGGTGAATAACTGAGAGCTTTTCCTCTAAGAAATAAGAAAAGATCTTGGGGTGCCTCGTGGCTCAGTCAGCTAAGCGGCAGACTTCCACTCAGGCCATGATCTCATGGTGAGTTCAAGCCCCACATCAGGCTCTGTGCTGACAACTCAGAGCCTGGAGCCTGCTTCGGATTCTGTGACTCCCTCTCTCTCTGCTCTTCCTCCACTCACAGTCTCTCTCTGTCTCTCAAAAAAAAAAATTAAAAAAAAAAACGTTAAGAAAAGATGTCCAACCTCACCACTTTTATTCAACACAGCACTAGAAATCCTAGCTATTGCAATCATACAAGGAAAAGAAGTAAAAGGCTACCAAAATGGTAAGGAAGAAGTAAAACTTTCACTATTTACAGAAGACATGATACTATATACATAAAACCCCAAAGACTGCACCCCAAAAAACCCTATTAGAATAAACTCAGTAAAGTTGAAGGATATAAAATTAATATACAGAAATCTATTGCACTTCTGTACATGAATAATGCAGTAGCAAAAAAGAGAAATTAAAAAAACAATTCCATTTACAATTGCACCAAAAAGAATAAAATACCTAGGAATAAACTTAACCAATGAAGTGAAAGACCTGTACTCCAAAAACTATGAAACACTAATGAAACAAATTGAAGAGGACATAGACAAATTATTCCATATTCTTTGGAATAATTGGAATAATATTGGCAAAATGTCCATCCTACCCAGGGCAATCTCAGATTGAATGGAATTTCTATCAAAATACCAAAAGCATTTTTCACAGACCTAGAGCAAATAATCCTTAAATTTGTATGGAGCAACAAAGACCCAAATAGCCAGTTATCTTGAGAAAGAAGAAAAAAATTGATGGGAGGAGTTAAGATGGCAGAGTAGCAAGAGGGCCCTGGGCTTGTCTCATTGCTCAAACACAGCTAGATCAACATCAAACATCATGATCAAATAATTTAGAACATCTCGGAACTCGATCATAGGGTTAAGAGAATAAGCTGCATAATCAGAAGGAGACACTGTTGCAGGTAGAGGTGTGGAGATGTAACCTGGGGAAGAGAAAGCTGCAGAGCCATGGAGGGGAGGGAGCACTTTTCACAGAGAGAAGACAAAGAGAGGAGATAGGGAGAGATAGCAGTGTGTCAGGTTCATGCAAGAAAAATACTCCCCCAAAACCAGTGACTCACAAGGAATTATCACAAGTTTTTGCAAACAGTGGAGCTCCAATTCTGAGGTTTTAGAAGTCCACAACATTCACCAGAGTTGAGCTGGGTGGGCAGCAGTGCTCCTGGGGAGGGGGAGGGCAGAGGCCTGGGAGTAGACAGTGGACAGTGGTGTGGGGATCCCCTAGGTTGCACTGGGAGAGAATGTTTCCCTTCCTGGAGTACATCTGAAAGAGGTATATTGCCTCTTCAAGGACAAAAGACCTGGTGGACACCATGAACAGCCATTCAATAGTAGAGGACAGAGGCACATGCAGAGGGCAGATAACTTGATCACCATAAAACCCAGGCACCTGTGCAACCATGCAACTGCTTTTCTGGGACAGAATGGCACCAGGCACAGCACTGCGAGGCTCTCCTCTGGAGGAATGGAGTGGGTCCACACCTTGCCAGGTCCTATAAGATTCGGAGTTTTGAATTCCAGCCACACACCAGAGATAAAACACAGGAGAACTGTGGCACCAGATGTGCCAACAGCCTAGGCATGGACAGGTTGCAGCAGGGATCTGATAGAAGCCTGGGACACAGGAGAGGAAATTGTTTGCTTTTCGGGAAGGGCTTCCTGAAGAGTGGTGGCTCTCTCAGGGAGGAGGGAGTGGGGTGATGCCATTTCCCCCTACCTGCCCCACACCCACTAGCATGGAGGGACCTCAGTGAGCAACACAGTGCCCCCAGGGGAGGCTGGAGCCGCTTATACCAAACCTTGGCCCCCTGTGCCTTGCAGAGGTATCTTTAGGAGGGCACCTCTGACTGTGTAACAGTGCAATGGGCCTCTCCCCCAGAGGACCAACACAGAGCCCCTGCATGCACTAAGTCTACTGATCATAGAGTGCTCCAAAGTGTCAGCTTCAGTTCTGGTGGAAACAGCACTAGGCTTTTCTTTTTTTTCCCCTTTGGAATCAGGTTTATAGATTTTTGTTCATTTGGAATGTTTTTATTTTTTTGTTTTTTGTTTTGTTGTTTTGTTTTGGTTTGATTTTGGTTTACTTTTCTTGTTTTTATTTTTGGACCAAGCTTATTCTTTCTTTCTTTCCTTCTGTCCTTCTTTCTTTTTCTTTGGAATCAGGATTATAGTTTTCTGTTTGTCCACTTGCTTGTGTATTTTTATTCCTTTTCCTTCTCTATTTTTTTTTCTTGGATGAGGCTTTTGTTTATTTGTTTGTTTTTTAATCAGGCTTATTTTAACAATCAAATCAAAGCACATCTATTTAAAGATCCAAACACTCCCTGCTTCAAGAAAGGAGGAACTATGCAGAGGACTGACCTGTGGGAAAGAGAAGGAGAATCAAAACAGCAGAGTGCACATAGCATACAAGAGAAACACTTCCTGAAGTGCCAGGCCCTGGACAGTGTATTACTCCTTCTTAATATAGCATTACTACTCTCAGTAGCAGGAAAAATAACAAGCTTTTATAACACTCAAAAGACAGAAACATAGACAAAATGACAAGATGAAGTTATTCTCCCCAAAAGAAAGATCAAGAGGAAATCACAGCCAGGGATTTGCTCAAAACAGATTTATAAATAATATATCTGAACAAGAATTTAGAACAAGTCATAAGAATACAAGCTGGGCTTGAAAAAAGCATAGAAGACGCCAGAGAAACCACTGATGTAGAGATAAAAGACCTAAAACCTAGTCAAGCTGAAATAAAAAATGCTATAACTAAGACACAAAACTGTTTGGATGTAATCACAATGAGGATGGAATAAGCAGAGAAATGAATAGGTGATATAGAAAATAATATTATAGAAAATAATAAAGCTGAAAATAATAGGGAAAGGAAACTGTTAGATCATGAATATAGACTTAGGGAATTCAGTGATTCCATAATGTGCAATATTATCCATATTATAGGAGTCCCAGAAGAAGAAGGGCAGGGGAAAAAAAGGACAAAATGTTTATTTGAACAAATTATAGCTGAGAACTTCCCTAATGTGGGGAAGTAAACAGGCATTCAAGTACAACAGGCAGAGAGAACTCCCCTCAAAATGAACAAAAACAGGGCACCTGGGTGTCTCTGTCAGTTAAGCACCCATCTTTGGCTGAGGTTATGACCTCATGGTTCATGAGTTTGAGCCCCATGTCAGGCTCTGTGCTGACAGCTCAGAGCCTGGAGCCTGCTTTGGATTCTGTGTCTCCCTCTCTCTCTCTGTCCCTCCCATATTCGCACTCTGTCTCTCTCAAAAATAAATAAGCATTAAAAAAAAACACATAAATAAAAAGAAACACAGATCAACACGAAGACATATCAAGGTGAAACTTGCAAAATACAAAGATAAAGAGAGAATTCTGAAAGAAACTAGGGACAAAAAAGGTCCTTTACCTACAAGAGTAGACACATAAAGTTAGCAACAGGCCAGGGCGCCTGGGTGGCTTAGTCGGTTAAGCATCCGACTTTCACTTAGGTCATGATCTCGCGGTTCGTGGGTTCGAGCCCCGCATTGGGCTCTGTGCTGACTGCCAGCTCGGAGCCTGGAGCCTGTTTCAGTCTGTAACTCCCTCTCTCTCTGACCTTCCCCTGCTCACGCTGTCTCTCTCTCTCTCTCCTAGAAATAAATAAAACATTTAATAATAATAAAAAAAAAAGTTAGCAACAGGCCTGTCCACAAAAACATGGCAAGCCAGAAGGGAGTGGCATGATATATTCAATGTGCTAAATGGGAAAAATATGCAGCCAAGAATAATTTACCCAGCAAATCTGTCATTCAGAATAGAAGAGACAAAGAGTTTCCAAGACAAGCAAAAACTAAAGGAATTCATGAACTCTAAACCACCTCTGCAAGAATATTTAAGGGGCTTTGAGTGGGAAATAGAGGCCAGAAGCAACAAAGACTAGAAAGAAACAGAAATAATCTACAGGAACAGACTTTACAGGTAATAAAATGGCACTGAATTCATATGTATCAATAATTACTCCGAATGTAAATGGACTAAATGCTCCAATCAAAAGACACAGGGTATTAGAATGCATGAAAAAAACAAGACCAACTGATATGCTGCTGACAAAAGAGGCCCATTTTAGACATAAAGCCACCTCAAAATTGAAAGTAAGGGAGTGGAGAACCATTTATGATGCTAATGACATAAAAGAAATCTAGAATAGGCATACTTATATCAGAAGGGCATAATAAAGGGGTCTATCCAACAATAAGATCTAACATTGGCATAATAAAGGGGTTTATCCAACAATAAGATCTAACAATTATAAATATTTATGTCCACAACTCGGAAACAGACAAATATATAAATTAATTAATAACAAACTTAAAGAAACTCATTGATAATAATACAATAATAGGGACTTTAAAACCTCACTTAGAGCAATGGAGAGATCATCTAAGCGGATCAACAAGGAAACAATGTCTTTGAATGACACACTTAAACAAATGGATTTAATATGTATATTCAGAGAATTTTATCCTAAAGTAGGAAAATACACATTCTTTTCAAGTGCATGTGGAAGATTCTCCAGAATACATTGCATACTGGGACACAAATCAGGCTTCAACCAGTACAAAAAGACTGAGATCATACCACGCATATTTTCAGAACACGATGCTATGAAACTTGAAGCCAACCACAATAAAAATTTAGAAAGCCCTCAAATATACGGAGGTTGAACAACATCCTACTAAAGGAAGTTAAAGAAGAAATTTAAAAATACATGGAAGCAAATGAAAATGAAAATGTGACAGTCCAAAATCTTTGGGATGCAGCAAAGGCAGTCCTAAGAGGGAAGTATATAGTAATACAGGCCTTCCTCAAGAAACAAGAAAAGTCCCAAATATACAACCTAACCTTACACCTAAAGGAGCTAGAAAAAGAACAGCAAACAAAGTTGAGAGCCAACAGAAGGGGGGAAATAATGATTAGAGCAGAAATAAATGATATGGAAATTAAAAAAAAAAAAACAGAACAGATCAATGAAGCTAGGAGCTGGTTCTCTGAAAGAATTAACAGCATTGATAAACCTCTCACAGACTCAATAAAAAGAAAATAGAAAGAATCCAAAAAAATAAAATCACTACTGAAAGAGGAGAAATACAAGAGAATATTATGAGCAAACATACATGCCAACGAAATGGACAATCTGGAAGAAGTGAATACATTCCTAGAAACATATAAACTCCCCAAACTGAAACAGGAAAAAATAGAAAATTTTAACAGAACCATAACCAGCAAAGAAATCAAATGTGTAATAAAAAAAATCTCACAACAAACAAGAGTCCAGGGGCAGATTGCTTCCCATTGGAATTTTACCAAACATATAAAGAAGAAGAATACCTATTTTTCTGACTCTGTTCCAAAAAAATAGAAATGGAAGGACAAATTTCCAAACTCATTCTATGAGGCCAGTATTACCTTGGTTCCAGAACCAAATATCCCACAAAAAGAATTACAGACAAACATCCCTGATAAACATGGATGGAAAAATTCTCAAGATACAAGAAAATTGAATCCAACAGTACATTAAAAGAATATTCTCCACAATCAAGTGGGAACTATTCCTGGGCTGGGCTGCAGGGATGGTTCAATATCTGCAAATCAATCAACGTGCTATAGCACATTCATAAAAGAAAGGATAGGAATCATATCATCCTCTCGGATGTGAGGGCGATCTGGCTGCGACATCTGTCACCCCATTGATCGCCAGGGTTGATTCGGCTGATCTGGCTGGCTAGGCGGGTGTCCCCTTCCTCCCTCACCGCTCCATGTGCGTCCCTCCCGAAGCTGCGCGCTCGGTCGAAGAGGACGACCTTCCCCGCTAGAGGAGGACCGTTCCTCGGTCAAGGGTATACGAGTAGCTGGGCTCCCCTGCTAGAACCTCCAAACAAGCTCTCAAGGAATCATACCATCCTCTCAATAGATTCAGAAAAAGCATTTGACAAAATACGGCATCTTTCGTGGTAAATACCCTCAAGAAAGTAGGGATAGAAGGAACATACCTCAACATCATAAAGGCCATACACAAAAGACCAACAGATAATATCATCTTCAACGGGGGAAAAGCTCTCAGCTTTTCCCTATGGTCAGGAATACGACAGGGATGTTCACTCACACCACTGTTGTTCAATACAGTACTGGAAATCCTAGCCTTAGTTAGGGACTAGGACAAGGGAGAAGTCAAACTTTCATTCTTTGCAGGTAACATGATATTCTATGTAGAAAACCTGAAAGACTCCACCAAAATATTGCTAGAACTGACACCTGAATTCAGCAAAGTCACAAGGTATAAAATCAATGTATAGAAATCTATTGTATTTCTATATATCAATAATGAAGCAGCAGAGGGGCGCCTGGGTGGCTTAGTCGGTTAAGCATCCGACTTTCGCTTAGGTCATGATCTCATGGTTCGTGGGTTCGAGCCCCGCGTCGGGCTCTGTGCTGACAGCTCAGAGCCTGGAGCCTGTTTCCAATTCTGTGTCTCCCTCTCTCTATGACCCTCCCCTGCTCATGCTGTCTCTCTCTCTCTCTCTCCTAGAAATAAATAAAACATTAAAAAAATTTTTTTAAAAATAATGAAGCAGCAGAAGGAAATCAAGGATAGATCCCATTAGCAACTGCACCAAAAACCATAAGACATTTAGGAATAAACCTAACCAAAGAGGTAAAAATATCTGTATACTGAAAACTATAGAATACTTGTTAAAGAAATTAAAGAAGACACAAAGAAATTGAAAGACATTTCGTGCTCATGGATTAGAAGAAAAAATACTGTTAAAATATCACTGCTACCCAATGCAATCTACACATTCAATGCAATCCCTATCCAAATAAACCAGAATTCTTCACAAAGTTAGAACAAACAATTCTAAAATTTGTACGGAACCAGAAAAGATTCTAACTAGCCAAGGTAATGTTGAAAAAGAATAGCAAAGTAGGAGGCATCACAATTCAAGACTTCAAGCTCTATTACAAAGCTATAATCATCAAGACAGTATGGTGCTGGCACAAAAACAGACACATAGATCAATGGATGGAACAGAACCCAGAAAGGGACCCACAACTATATGGTAAACTCATCTTCAACAAAGCAGAAAAGAATACCCAATGGATAAAAGACACACAGACAGTGACATGCAGGAAAATGAAGCTGGACCATTTTCTTACACCACACACAAAAATAGACTCAAAATAGATGAAAGACCTAAATAGAAGACAGGAAACCATCAAAATCCTAGAGGAGAAAACAGGCAACAACCTCTTTCACCTCAGCCACAGCAACTTCTTACTAGACATGTCTCCAGAGGCAAAGGAAACAAAAGCAAAAATGAACTATTGGGACTTCGTCAAGATAAAAAGCCTTTGTACAACAAACTTAGCCATCAACAAAACTAAAAGGCAACTGATGGAACAGGAGAAGGTATTTGCAAATGACATATCAGATAAAGAGCTAATATCCAAAATCTATAAAGAACTTATCAAACTCAACACTTCAAATATAAACCATCCAATTAAGAAATGCATGGAAGACATGTACAGACATTTCTCCAAAGAAGACTTACAAATAGCTAACAGACGCATGAAAAAATGCTCAGTGTCATTTATCACCAGGAAAATATAAATCAGGACACAATGAGATACCTGTCAGAGTGGCTAAAATTAACAACTCGGGAAACAACAGATGTTGGTGAGGATACAGAGAAGGTGGAACCCTTTGCAGTGTTGGTAGGAATACAAACTGATGCAGCTACTCTGGAAAACAGTATGGAGGTTCCTCAAAAAGTTAAAAATAGAAAGTATCCTACAACCTAGCAATTGCACCTAGGTATTTATCCAAAGGATACAACAATACTAACTTGAAGGGGCACATGAATCCCAATGTTTACAGCAGCACTATCAACAACAGCCAAATTATGGAAAGATCCCAAATGCCCATCGAATGATGATTGGATAAAGAAGATGTGGTATATACATACAATGAAATATTACTAAGCCGCCATCTGCAACAATGTGGATGGAACTATAATGTATTATGCTAAGTGAAATATGTCAGAAAAAGACAAATATATGATTTCACTCATATGTGGAATTTAAGAAACAAATTAAGAAATTAATTTAAGAAACAGAAACAGAAGAACATAGGGGAAGGGAAAGGAAAAATAAGAGAAAAACAGAGAGGAAGGTAAACCAAAGAGACTCTTAATTATAGAGAACTAACTGAGGGTTGCTGGAGGGGATGGGCTAAATGGCTGATGGGCATTAAGGAGGGCACTTGTTGGGGGACACCTGGGTACCTCAGTCAGTAAGGATGCAACTTCAGCTCAGGTCATGATCTTATCGTCTATAAGTTTCGGCCCCATGTCAGGCTCTATGCTGACAGCTCAGAGCTTGGAGCCTACTTTGGATTCTGTGTATCTCTCTCTCTCTGCCCCTCCCCTTCTCATGCTCTCTCTGTCTCTCAAAAATGAATAAATATTAAATTTTTTTTAAAAAGGAGGACATTTGTTGGTATGAGCACTGGGTGTTATATGTAAGTGATGAATCAATAGATTCTACTCCTGAAACCAATACTACACTATATGTCAACTAACTTGAATTTAAAGGGTTTTTTTTTGTTTTTTACTTTTATTTTTATTTTGAGAGAGAGAGAGAGAAAGAAAGAGTGAAGTAGGGGCAAAGAAAGAGTAAGAGAGAGAATCCCAAGCAGGATCTGCACTGCCAGCACAGAGCCCGATGTGGGGCTCAATCCCATGAACCACAAGATAATGACCTGAGCTGATATCAAGAGTTGGACACTTAACCAACTGAGCCACCCAGGTGTCCCCTAACTTGCATTTAATAAAATCGTGGAAGAAAATAAAAAGAATAATGCTTTAGGTATCATAAGCCCATATTTCAAGATATACTACAAAGCTGTAGTAATTATAACACTATGATGCTGGCACAAAAACAGACACATAGATCAGGACAGAGAGCCCAGAAATGAACCCACACTTATATGGTCAAGTATCTTTGAAAAAGGAGGCAAAATATAAAATGGGGAAAAGACAGTCTCTTCAATAAATGGTGTAAGGAAAACTAGATCACTACATACCCCACTATAGAGACACACACAAAAATACCTCAAAATGGATTAAAGAGCCAAATGAAAGACCTGAAACCATTCAACTCCAAGAAGAAAACACAGGTAGTGATTTTTTGACATTGGCCTTAATGATATTTTCTACATCTGCCTCCTGAGGTAAGAGAAACAAAGGCAGTAATAAATTATTGAGACTACAGTAAAATGAAAAGGTTTTGCACAGTGAAGGACACCATCAACAAAATAAAAAGGCAAACTACTATTTAAGAAGATATTTGAAAACGATATATTCGATAAGGGGTTAATATCCCAAATATATAAAGAACCTACACCACTCAACAAAAACAACCAATCCAGTTGATTAACCAATTTTAATAACCCAATTAAAAATGGGCAGAACCTGGGGCACCTGGGTGGCTTAGTCGGTTAAGCTCCGACTTTCGCTTAGGTCATAATCTCGCAGTTCGTGGGTTCGAGCCCCGCGTCGGGCTCTGTCCTGCCAGCTCAGAGCCTGGAGCCTGTTTCAGAGCCTGTGACTCCCTCTCTCTCTGACCCTCCCCTGCTCACGCTGTCTCTCTCTCTCTCTCTCTCCTAGAAATAAATAAAACATTAAAAAAATTTTTTTAAAAAAAGGGCAGAACCTGAATTGACGTTAAAAAAAAAAAAAGACATATTGATGGCCAACAGACTTGAAAATATGCACGTTACTAAGCATCAGGGAAATACAAATCAAAACCATGAAGAGATAGCACCTCATACCTGTCAGAATGGCTAAAATAAAAAACTCACGAAACAATAAAACAACAAGTGTTACTGAGGATGTGAGGAAAAAGGAACCTTCATGTACTACAGGTAGGAATTTAAATTGGTACAGCCACTGTGGAAAACAGTCTGACGGTTTCTTCAAAAAAATTAAAAATAGAAATGCCAAATGATCCAGTAATTCAACTACTTGGTATTTACCCAAAGAAAAGAAAACACTAATTTGGAAATATATATGCATCCTTATGTTCAGTACAGCATTATTCACAATAGACAAGATATGAAAGCAATCCATAAATTCATCAATAGATTAATGGCTAAAGATGATATGATAGATAAATACAGTGGAATATTACTCAGCCATGAAAAGGAATCCAATCTTGACATCTGCTACATGGAGAGACCAAAAGGGTATTATGCTAAGTGGAATAAGTCAGACAGAAAAAGACAAATACCATATGATGTCACTTATACATGGAATCTAAAAAACATAACTAATGAACAAACAAAGCAGAAACAGCCCTAAAAATACAGAAAACAAACTGGTGGTTGTCATGGCAGAGGAGGAGATGGAGGGCCAGGCAAAATGGGAACTAGAAGGCATAGGTTTCCAGTTATGGGATAAATAAGTCATGAGTTTAAAAGTTACAGCACAGGAAATATAGTCAATGGTCTTGTAATAGCACTGGATGGTGACAGTTGGTAGTTACACTTGTGGTGAACATAGCATAACATGCAGAGTTGTCAAATCACTGTGATGTACACCTGAAATTAATGTAGTGTTGTGTGTCAACTATACTTTAATTTTTTTAATGGAGGAAAAGATTAAAAATAGAACTACCATATGATCCAGAAATACTACTTCTGAAAATATAACCAAAGGAAATGAAAACACTAACTCAAAAAGATATCTGTATCCCCATGTTCATTGAAGTATTATTTACAATAGCTAAGACATGTTCATCAATGGATGAATGGATAACAAGTTGTGATATACATATAGAGAACCCTCATGCACTGGATGATAGGAATGTAAATTAGTACAGCCACTATGGAAAACAGTTGGAGGTTCCTCAAAAAATTAGAACTACCATACAATCCAGCAATCCCACTTCTGGGTATATATCTGAAGGAAATAAAATCACTATCTTGAAGAGATATCTGTACCCTCATGTTCACTGCAGCATTATTCACAATAGTGCAGACATAGAAATACCTTAAGCATCTGTGGAAAGATAAAGAAAGAAAGAAAATGTGGTACACATACACACATGCACACACAGGAATATTATTCATCCATTAAAAAATGAGAAAATGGGGTGCGTGGGTGGCTCAGTTTGTTGAGTGGCCAACTCTTGATTTTGGCTCAGGTAGTGATCTCACGGTTTGTGGGTTCAAGCTCCATGTTGGGCTCTGCACTCACTACATGGAGCCTGCTTCATATCTTCTGTCTCCCTCTTTCTGGCCCTCTTCCACTCACACACAAACACTCTATCTCAAATATAAATAAATTTTTTAAAAAAGAGAGAAAATCCTGTCATTTGCAACAATATGGATGGGCTCTGAAGGAATTATGCTAAGTGAACTAAGCCAGACATATAAAGACAAATACTGTGTGATCTCACTTATGTATGGAACTTAAAAACAAACTAAAAAACAAAAACTCACAGAAAAATGATTAGACTTACAGTTACCAGAAGCAGAGAAGCAGAGGTTAAAGGGAAGGGAAATAGAAGGAAGTTGGTCAAAAGGTACAAGTTTCCAGTTATAAGATAAATAAGTACAAGGGATATAATGTACAACATTATGATTATAGGTAATTCTGATATATAGAAAAATTAAGAGAGTAAATCCTATGGGTTCTCATCACAAAGAGATTTTTTTTCTTTTTTCTTTTCATTGTATCTATATGAGAAGATGGATGTTAGCTAAACCTATTGTGGTACTCATTTCACATGTATATCAAACCGCTATTCTATATGCCTTAAACTTATACAGCAATGTATGTTAATTTTTTCTCAAAATGTGGGGGGAGGAGGAAGGCAGCAGAAAAAGAATATAAAAAACAAAAAATGGGACAAATAGAAAATAACAACATGGTAGATTTATACACAACTATGTTAATGATTACTAAATATAAGTGGTCTAAACACTGTAACTAAAACACAGATATTGTAAGATTGGATAAAAAAAGCAAGATCCAACCATATGCTCGCTAAAGAAATATGTTCTAAACATAAAGGCATAGAAAAATTAGAAACAAAAGCATGGAAAAAGATATGCCATTCAAAAAATAATCATAAGAAGGCTAAGGTGGTTATATTAATATTTCATAAAGTATACTACAGGATAAGGAACATTACAATGGATAAAGGGAAGAATTCATTAAGAAGTAATAATAACCCTAAATCTATATATATCAAAAATATAGCTTCAAATACATGAACTAACATGATATAAATAAAAGAAAAAATACAAATGCACAAATGCAGTCAGAGATGTCAATACTCTTCTCTAAATAAGTGGTATTTAGAGAACAAGTAAATAGAGACTCAGAAGGGAGAGGAATTGAAAAACTTGCCCCGACTGACAATTTTCCAAAAGAAAAGAATGCACTTTCCTTTCAAGTGTACATGGAACATCCAGTAAGATGAATACATTGTACATAACAAAGTCTCAATTAATATAAAAGACTAAAAGTTAGTAATTAGAAAGATATTTAATTTCCAAATATTGAAAATTAAATAGTACAAAATAACATAAGACTAATTAGAAAATTATATTCACATAAAGTAAAATGAAAACATATCAACTGTATAAGATAAAGGCATAGAAGAGGAGAGTAAACTCCAATACTCAAAAAAAAAAAAAAAAAAAGATAAAGGTTCCACTTCTGGCATGGCAATGTGATAGAATCACTCCCTAGTGAAATTAATGAAAATTATAAAAAAAAAAAAAAACAACCTTATCTGGTCTTTAAATAAGCTCTGGAAATGGTCCTAAGGACATACAGTAGATGAAGTAACATTTTCAAGAAAATCAACTAAAACTAGGAACAGTGAAAGTCTGTGGCATCTGAACTATGACCTATTCCCTCCCTCCCTACTCCTAACTAAGCATAATGGAAATCCACTCCAGATGGGTGCATCCAAGAACAGTGCTCTCTCTCCCCTCAGTACCTGGTCAGGAACTAAACTATCTTTCCAGGAGAGTCAGAATATCAGCTTTTCTCAGCCCATCTCAAGCTATTTGTTTAAAAGGCTAAGTTCCTGGCAAGTATTTCTAGGAAATGGGGGCTCCCTTCTTATGCCCATTCTTTACACATAGGCTGGTGGTTCTCTCTTATTTGTGGTTTAATAAAAATACTATATCTCTGATTCTCCTAGACACAAGATTTTCATAAATAAGGGGGCTCATACTTGCAGATGCATGGTAACAAGACCAGAGGCTACAGCCATACCTTCCAGCATCCCTACCAAGTGCCTAGGTCCTAAAGTAGGCATGCCACTCAAAGAGAAGTGCACCATTGTCTTCACACCAGCTTGAGAGCCATAGCTCAGAGACTGTGTCCATGAAGAGAGGGAGGCCATAAAACAGGAAGTCCCTAAATTCTCCCAAAGGGACTTCTTTCACTTGTTTTTAAGACTTTTTTCTTTTAAGTTTATTTATTCATTTTGAGAGAGAGAGAGTGAGCAGGGGAGGGGCAGAGAGAGATGGAGTGAGAGAGAACCCCAAGACGCGGGCTCAAACTCACAAACGCTAAAGTCAAGACTTGAGCTGAAACCAAGAGTCAGTGCTTAACCGACTGAGACACCCAGGTGCCTTGGGACTTCCTTCATTTGTAATAGACTGTGGGGAAGTTCAAGCCTGGGACAGTCTCAAGAATGAAGGGTCTGGTGAAAAGACTTGGAGGGTATGGTGAAAAGAAATTCATAAGAATGGTAAACTCTTCACAGATATAAAATAAACCATAGGTCAGTTACTTTACCAGAGAGAACCAGGGAAAAAGGCTGCTAAGAAGAGCATTTTCAGGCTCAGAAAAACTCAAACACTAAACTAAAAAACTATCCCTATAATGGAACCCAAATTTACTTGAATCAAGCTGTGAAGCAATTTATGCTTGAGGGCACTGTTGAAAACAATAAAGCAAACAGCCAAGAATTAGTGGAGCTTAACAGCTGAATGTAGTCTGGAAGCAAGATAATCAAAAAGGCCTCGCCAAAACCAGTCATTCCAGAGAACTATGAACGTACCCAAGGCTGCCCCTTTTGAGAAACAACATCAGAGGCTTCATATTGCAAGGGGAAGGGGAGGCACAGACTTCACTAAAATAATCCAACCGGTCACTAAAGATATAAACAAATAGTATTTTGGTTTCTGTTCCAGCATGTAAAGAACTTGGAAATCAACACAAGATGAAACATAGCTGAAATTCTGACAATAAAAACTCTTCTTTGATCAATCAGAGAATCAGGACACAGAACAAACCACTACTTCTCAACATGCAAATAAAGGTAAATACAGAGAATCACAGTTTAGCAGTAACAAAAAGTGACACTGAGGCAAGCCACATGCAGTAACCGACTACTTAGTGGGAGAATGAGCGTGGACTGGCTCGAGAGATAAAACCTCCTGGGGTCCCAGCTTTAGGGAAGCCTCCACGTTTTCATTATTTTCACCTCCAGGAACCCAGCAAATTTTCAGAGAAAATTCCTTTCATGCTCTTGGCAAAGTGAGGAGGAAAGTAGCCATTTTTAAATAATTCTAGAGCATCCTGTTCTCCTTGACAAAGTTCTGCCCTCAAGGGAGATGATTTCTTCAGAGCATAACCATGATTTGAACAGAGCCTAATCAATGTGGAGAAATGGAATACCTAACTCAGATATTCTTTAGCTTTGTGTCACCTAAGAAAGAAAAAAAAGGCTGAGAAACACTTGTGAAGTCACATCCCAGAGGCACAAGCTCACTAAAAGACTAAGACCTAATCATAGGATTATAGAATGCTTCTCCTCCACCCACAAGTTACCACCACATCGACAAGCCTCCTGTGTAACAACAAGGAATTACCGTTGAAGGAACTATAAGGTTCAGACTCTATTTAAGAAGTCTCTAAGTGAAACCAAAGACAATAGAGAAAACAAAAAGAACAAGAGCATAGCTCTGACATCTACAGTTACAGCAAACGATAATCATAACCTAACTCACAGATAAACATAAAACTTCACGCTTAAAGGCCTATTTACATCAGTAACTTTTACCCAATACACCATATTTGGTTTCAAAAAAAGTTACAGGACATACTCAAAGGCAAAAAATACAGTCTAAGACAAAGAAAGTAACAAAATCAGACTTGTATATGTAGAGATTTAGAAATTATTAGACAAAGAATATAAAATAACTATAATTAGTATTCTATGGGCTCTAACAGAAAAATTGGACAACATACAGGAAGAGATGGGTAATGTAAACAGAGAGATGGGAACTCTAAGAGCTTAAAAGGAGATGCTGGTAATCAAAAGCACTGTAACAGAAATGAAGAAGGGCTTTGATGGGGTCACCATCAGACCAGACACAGCATGAACAAATTGGTGAGCTTGAGAATCCAATACGAATTCCCAAACTGAAATGCAAAGAGAAAATGTAATGGAAAAAGGGAAACAAAATCTTCAAAAATTGTAAGGCAATTTAAAAAGGTGTGATATACACATAATGAAACTATTAGAACATAAGTAAGAAAGGAACAAAGGAAATATTTGAAATAAATATAACAAATTGCAAAAATTAATGACACCAAATGAACAATCCAAGAAACACAGTGAACACCATGTGGAAAAATGTCTACATGTAAACATATAGTATTCACATTGCAGAAAATAAAATACAAAGATAAAATCCTGAGGAAGACAAAGGGAAAAACTCACATTACCTATAGAGGAACATGGAGAAGAATTACATGACTTCTCTTCAGAAACCATGCACACAAGAAGAGAATGGAGTAAAATATTTAAAGTACTGAAGGAAAAACCCTACCAACCTAGAATTCTATATTTGGAGAAACTAATCTTCTAAAGTAAGGATGAAACAGACCTTCTTAGGCAAACAAAAACAAAACTAATTTGTTGCTAGTAGACCTGCCTTAGAAGAAATGTCAAAAGAAAATTTTCACAGAGAAGGAAAAGGAGAGGGGCACCTGGGTGGCTCAGTTGGTTAAGCATCCGACTTGGGCTCAGGTCATGATCTCACGGTTCATGGATTCGAGCCCTGCATCAGGCTCTGTGCTGACAGCCAGCTCAGAACCTGGAGCCTGTTTCGAATTCTGTATCTCCCTCTCTCTCTGACCCTCCCCTGCTCACACTGTCTCTCTCTCTCTCTCTCTCTCTCTCTCCTTCTCAGAAATTTTTTAAAAAACACTTAAAAAATTTAAAAAAACAGAGAAGGAAAAGGATATATGTCAGAAACTCAGATCTATGTCAATAAAGGAAAGGAAACCAGAAAGAGAAGATCTTTTATTTTCCTATCCTTAACTGACCTAGCAGATAACAGTTTGTTCAACATAAAGCAACAATATATTGGACAATTATACCTTATGAATCAATAAAATGATTGGCAGTAATGGCATAAAGAATAGGAGAAAAGATTTTCAAACACTCTACCTTAAGATACCTGCATTATTTCTACAGTTGTATAGGGTTGTTTAAAAGTGGACTTAGTTGTAAGTGTATATTGAAAATCTATCGCCACCACTAAGAAAAGTTTTTTTTAAAAAGAACTATATTGGGGGGCCTGGGTGACTCAGTTGGTTAAATACCCAACTCTTGATCTCAGCTCAGGTCTTGATCTCAGGGTCATAATTTCAAGCCCCGCACTGGGCTCAGCGCTGGGCATGAAGCCTATATAAAAATAAATAAATAAATAAATAAATAAATAAATAAATAAATAAATAAGAACTATACTGATATGCTAACAAGAGATAAAACAGAATCATATAAAATCCTCTATTAAAACCAGAAAAGGTAACAAATGAGTGAAATACAAAAAAGAAACAAAGAACAGAACAATGAATAGAAACTGGTTACCAATATGGTAAATATTAATCCAACTATATCAATAATCACTTTAAATGTGAGTGGATGTATATACAATTAAAATAAGAATATCATAGGCACCTGGTTGGCTCAGTCAGTTAAGCATCCAACTCTTGATTTCAGCTCAGGTTATGATCTCATGATCATGAGATTGAGCCTGGGTTAGGCTTTGCTGCACTGGGCATGGAAGCTGCATAAAATTCTCTCTCTTCTGGGGACCCTGGGTGGCTCAGTCAGTTGAGCATCCGACTTTGGCTCAGGTCCTGATCTCCCAGTTTCCTGTGTCTGACTCTGTGTGGAGAGCTCAGAGCCTGGAGCCTCCTTCAGATTTGGTGTTTCCCTCTCTCTCTGCCCCTCCCCCTCTTATTCTTGTTCTCTCTCTCTCAAAAATGAATAAATATTTTAAAAAATTTAAAAAGATTCTTTCCCTTTTCCCCTGTCCCTCCCCCCACTCATGCTCTCGCTGTCTCAAAAAATTTTTCTTTAAAAATATAGAACATCAGAGGGGAAAAAAGCCAACTATATATTTACAAGAAACTCACTTTATTTTTTTTTAAATGTTTTTATTTATTTTTGAGAGAGAGAGAGAGAGAGACAGCGTGAGTTGGGGAGGGTGAGAGAGAGGGAGACACAGAATCCAAAGCAGCCTCCAGGCTCTGAGCTAGCTGTCAGCACAGAGCCTGATCCAGGGCTCGAACCCATAAACCATGAGATCATGACCTGAGCTGAAGTCGGACGCTTAACTGACTGAGCCACCCAGATGCCCCAAGAAAGTCACTTTAATATAAAGATGCAAACACTAATCAAAGGAAGGCTAGAAGAACTATATTAAATTCAGACAAAGCTGATTTTAGAGAAAGGAAACTTATCGGGGATAAAAAGGAGCATTACAGAACTATAAAAATTTAATTTACCAAGACATAACAATCTGTGACTTCTGGGGAAGATAAAGGGGTTAAAAGGCTCTAAGCACACCTTGTCCCATAGATACAACTAGGTAACATACACATCAGTGTAAATAATCCGGAAAATGACCCAAAGACTGGCAAAACAGACTCTCCATAGCTAAATGTAGAGAAGAGGCCACAAGGAAGAGTGTAGGAAGGGCAGAGACATGATCAGAGGCTAAATAGACCTTTGTAGCTCTCTGTGGGAGGGAGGAATACTGTGGGTGCAGAGAGGAGAGAGAAATAGACTCTCATACTGGGAAGCCCATGCAGGAAAGAGGAATCCCCATAACATTTGGCTCTGAAAACCAGAGGGGCCAAATTTTGCAAGTTCTTACAATCAGCAGGGCTTATCACTTGGAACTTTAAAAATCAGCAGGCTTGGCTCTGGGAGAGGTGGAAGGGCAGGAAGAAACTGAGTCCCTGCTCTTAAAAACAGTGCAACAAATAGCCCAGCAGAAATACAGCATTGAAGCAGCAGTTTGAAAAACACCTGGGGTATACAGGAGATGGTTTACTAATCTAAGGGCATGTGATGGAGAGGTCAGTATCTTTGGGAGACTTCTCTAGGAACAAAGGAGCTGGTGGGCACCATTTCCCTCCCCTGCCCCCAGCCTAGGCACACAAACATCTGTAGAAAGTAGTGCTGCTAACACCATACCATGCTTCTGACCCTGAGCCATTCTGCAAATCCACCCCCTCCAATGCAAACCTTGCTAACACTACCTACTCTGAGCCCCATTTCTCCTGTGGTCCTGCCAACTTCAATATGCTCTTGGACAGAGCTGATCCAAAGCAGTGCCACAAGCCTGACAGTGGACAAGCATCCTTGACAGGGGCCAGCACTACTCCAAAGTGACTCCTGCCTGGGAGAGAGGAAAAGATAAACAAACACACCAGTCCAGCTAGGCCTCCAGCAATAGGATGGGAATAGATAACTAGTCTGAGGACAAAATAGGGAAAGCACCCTGCAGTTTGGTGCTACTGCACCTCTATCAAACACCTAGTCTGACTCAACATAAGTCTAAGGTGGCCCCAACTGGTCCACTAACAACATGGGGACTAACCCCTACCCACAATAGTAAAGTGGGCCATTCCAGACAACAGGACTGAAAGCAAAAGTGGTTGAGCCACAACAGCAGAGTACATGCAGTACACATAAGAGACACCCCCAAAGCACCAGATTCTAGTGAGCAGTGGACATTGCACTACAGGGCACTACAGGACCTCTTCAATAGCAGAAGAAAAAACTGACTTTACTAACACACAGAAACATACATAGAAGAGTTAGAAACAATGAAGAGACAGAGGAAAATGTTCCAAATAAAAGAAAAGGACAAAATCACAGCAAGACACCTAAACAAAACAGACATAAGCTATATGCCTGGTCAACAATTTAAAGTAATGGTCATAAAGATATTTGCTAGACTTAAGAAAGTGGAAGCCCTCAGTAAGACCCCCAATAAAGAGACAGAAAACTTTAAAAAGAACCAATCAAAGATAAAGAACTCAATAAATAAAACTTAAAATGCACTAGATGAAATAAATAGTAGACTAGAGGAACCAGAAGAACAGATCAGTGACCTGGAGGACAGAGAAATAGAAATCAATTAAGCTGAACAAGAAAAAGAAAAATAATAATCAAAAATAAAAACAGACTTAGGGAGCTCAGTGACACCATTAAGCATAATAACATTCACATCTAGGAATCTCAGAAGAGAAGAGAGAACAAAGAGGGGGCAAACAACTTATTTGAAGAAATAATAATAAAAAACTTCCCAAATCTGGGGTAGGAAACAGAAATCCAGATCCAGGAGACATAGAGAACCTGCAATAAAATCAACCTACGGAGTTCCAACTGAGACATAATAATTAAAGTGGCAGGAAGTAGTGATAAACAGAGAATTTTTAAAGCAGCAAGAGAAAAGAAGTTACATACAAGGAAGACTCCATAAGGCTATCTGATTCTTCAGCAAAAAACTGCAGGTAAGAAGGCAGTGGCATGATATATTCAAAGTGCTGAGAGGAAAAAAACCTGCAGCCAAGAATACTCTATCCAGGAAGGAGAATAGAAGGAGAATGAAACAGTTTCCCAGAATAAGAAAAGTTAAAGGAATTCATGACCAGTAAACCATCTCTACAAACAAATGTTAAAGAGGACTCTTTGAGGGTAAAGGAAAGACCATAAGAAGAAGTAAGAAAAGCGGGAAGCACAAAAGGAGTAAAAGTAAGTATACTTATACAAATCAATCAAGAAATTCACAAAATAAAAGGATTGTGAAGTATGACACCAAATACCTAAAACATTATGGGACAAAGGAGTAAAGAGTGGGTTCAAACATAAGCAACCATCAACTTAATGTAGACTGCTATAAACAGATGTTATATACAAACCTAAAGGTAACCATGAAACAAAAACAAGTAATAGATATGCAAACAATAAAGACAAAGGAACCCAAGTACATCACTAAAGAAACTGAACAAACTGTGAGAAAAGAAAGCAAGAGAAGAAAGGAATAGAAACGCGTGACATAAACAACCATAAAACAAGTAATAAAATGACAATAAGTATATACCTATCAATAATTACTCTGAATGTGAATGAACTAAACACTCCAATCAAAGACAAAGGGTAACAGAATGGATAAAAAGCAAGACTCATCCATATGCTGCCTACAGGAGATTCATTTAAGACCTAAAGACACCTGCAAATTGAAAAGGAAGGGATGGAGAAACATTTATCATGCAAGTGGAAGTGAAAAGAAAGCTGGGGTAGCAATATTTACATCAGAGAAAAAAGACTTTAAAACAGACTAAAACAAGAGACAAAGGACACTAGATAATCAAAGGGAACAATCCAACAAAAAGATATAACAATTGTAAATATTATTGCACCCAACATGGAACACCAAACAGATAAAGCAATACATAACAAACATAAAGGAAGTAATTGATAGTAAAATAATAATAGTAGGGGACTTTAACACCCCACTTACATCAATGGATAGATCATCCAAACAGAAAATCAACAAGGAAACAGTGGCTTTGAATGACACAATGGCCCATATAGACTTCACAGATATCTTCAGATTAGTCCATACGAAAACAGTAGAATACACATTCTTTCAAATGTACATGGAATATTCTCAAGAATGTTGAGACCATGAAAGAAATCTCAACAAATTCAAAAAGATTGAAGTCATACCATGCATCTTTTCTGACCTCTATGAAATTAGAAATCAACCATAAGAAAAAAATCTGGAAAGAACACAAATACATGGACTTTAAGTAACATGCTATAAACAATGAATGCATCATCCAAGGAATCAAACAGGAAATCAGAAAATACATGGAGAAAAAGGAAAATGAAAACAAAGTGGTCCAAAATCTTTGGGATGTAGAAAAGCTGTTCTAAAAGGGAGGTTAAGGGGCACCTGGGTGGCTTAGTTGGTTAAGCATCCGACTTCGGCTCAGGTCATAATCACATGGTTCATGGGCTTGGGCGTCACATCAAGCTCTGTGCTGACAGCTAGCTCAGAGCCTGGAGCCTGCTTCAGATTCTGTGTGTGTGTCTCTCTCTGACCCTCCCCTGCTCACACTGCCTCACTCTCTCTCTCTCTCAGAAATAAATAAATAAATAAAAGGGAAGTTTATAGCAATACAGGCCTACCTGAAGAAGCAAGAAAAATCTCAAATAAAAAAACTAACCTTACACATAAAGGAGCTAGAAAAAGAAAAAAAAATCCCTAAGCCAGAAGGAAGGAATGCTAAACATTAGATAAGAAATACACAAAATAGAAACTAAAAAATTAATAGAGCAATGAAACCTGGAACTAGTTCTTTGAAAGATCACCAAAACCAATTATCTGAAAGCCAAACGCATCAAGAAAAAGAGGACTAAGCAAAATCAGAAATGAAAGAGAAATAACAAATGACACCACAGAAATACAAAGGATTATGAGATAATATTAAGAAAAATTATAAGTCAACAAATTCAACAAACTAGAAGAAATGGATTCCCATTCCCAGAAACACATAAACTACCAAAGTGAATCAGGAAGAAATAGAAAATTTGAAGAGACCAATTGCCAGCAATAAAGTTGATTCAGTATCAAAAAACTCCCAAGAAACAAAAGTCCAGGACCAGATAGCTTCCCAGGTGAATTCTACCAAACATTTATTTTTATTTATTTATTTATTTATTTATTTATTTATTTATTTTTAAATAGTTTATTGTCAAGTTGGTTTCCCTATAACACTCAGATCATATAAATCTTTCGCCTTCTACCAAACATTTAAAGAAGAGTGAATACCATTGTTCACAAACTATTTTAAAAATAGAAGAAGGAAGCACCCAAATCATTCCATGAGGCTAGCATGACCCTGATACCAAAACCAGATAAAGACACTACAAAAAGAGTACTACAGGCCAATATAACTGATAACCATGGATTCAAAAATCTGCAACAAGATGTTAGCAAACTGAATTCAACAATACAATAAAAAATCATTCACCATGATCAAATGGTATTTATTCCTGGGATACAAGGGTAGTTCAATATTTGCAAATCAATCAATGTGATATATCACATCTACAAGAGAAAGGGAAGAAAACATATGGATCACCTTTATAGATGCAGAAAAAACATATTGCAAAATACAACATTTAATCATGATAAAAACCCTCAACAAAGTAGGTTTCGAAGGAACATACAACATAATAAAGGCTGTATATGAAAAACCACAGCTAACATCATATACAATGGTGAAAAACTGAGGGCTTTTCACCTAAGATCAGGAGCAAGACAAGGATATTCACTCTTACCACTTTTATTCAACATAATAATAGATGACCTAGCAATAGCAGTGAGACAAGAAAAAGGAATAAAAGGCATCCAAATTGGTAAGGAAGAAGTAAAACTATCACTATTTTCAGATGACATGACACTATATATACACTTTCTATACAATTAATAATGAAGTAGCAGAAAAAGAAATTAATAAAATAATCCTAGGGGTGCCTGGGTGGCTCAGTTGGCTAAGCATCTGACTCTTGGTTTCAGTTCAGGTCATATCTTACGGTTTGTGAGTTCAAGTCAATGTTAGGATCTGTGCTGAAAGTGCAGAGTCTGCTTGGGGTTCTATCTCTCTCCCTTTCTCTCTGTCCCTCCCCCATTCATGCTTTCTCTCTTTCTCAAAATAAAGAAACTTTAAAAAACAAAGAAAGGTGAAGATGGCGGAGAAGTAAGGAGCTCCGTGCTTGCACTCGCACCCATACATCACACAGAAAAGATCTGAAGCCATTGGAAACCTTACAGAACCTGAGAGATTGGGAGAAAAAGGACGCAGAATCCACTGAGAGAGCCTTCCAACGTGAGTGCGAACCGGGGAAGATAAAATCGGGCTGGGATCGGAGACTCCAGGGTGGGAGACGATCCCCCTCTACCCTCTACGGGGAGTGAGAGGGGAAAAGGAGAGAGTCCAAAACAGAAAAACCTCCACTCGGAGGGGGGAAAACCTCCGCTCGGTGCATAGAAAGACCCTACTTGCCAAATACCTGCACACCAGGTCCCCTCACGCCAACTGGTCCTGGGGGAAGCTGAGCACACAAACTGCTTCTTTGTGCTGGTTCCTGGAGGCAGGACTTCAGAGTGGTGGCGCCCCTGCCGCCATTGTAGCTCCCGGGCGGCTGGGGCCCCTGAAAGAGCCGCGCGGACACCGGGCGTCCATGCTCCTGGCTGGCTGGAACTCCAGAGGGAAGGCAGAGAACTAAAAACTGGGATATTAGTCTGTGAGTTTGTGTTTCGGGTGACGAGCCATAGAGGGACCCGGTTTTCCTCACTCCAGCGGACTCCGGCTCAGAGCACCCGGCAGGCAAGCCCCCGCCCATGCTGGTCAGCCAGACCCAGAGAAGGAAGCAGCGATTCTGACTCTGCCCCCAGAGCTCCGCAGGGGGCCTGGAATTGCCCAAGGGGGTTGCCTGGGAAGCTGTGGCTAAGGCAACTTCAGCGGGGCGCGTGGACTGGGATTTGGAGATTGGAACTGGCCTGGGTTGAAGAGTACAACCAACTTCGTCTGCGCTCCCGGTACGGGGAGTTTACACCCCCAAAAGAGCAAGGTGCAGCTCTTGGTTCAAGGAGGGACTGGAGCACCGTCACTCTCCTCCCCACAACCACCAAGGCAGAGCTCCCGCCTGAGGCATTGGATCACGCCACGCCCATCCCTGCCTGAGAGCTGCCCTCCTCCCTTTTTTTTTTTCTTTTTCTTTTTCCTTTTTTTCTCCTTTTTTTGTTTTTTCTTTTTTATCTTTTTCTTTCTTTTTTCTTTTTTCCCTTTTTTTCTCTTTCTTTTTTTCTTCTTCTTTCTCTTTTCTCTCTTTTTTCCCCAGAACACTGACCTGACTAACTCTGGTCGCCAGCTTGCTTAAACAATCACAACGAGTCCATT